>NC_058518.1:263655058-263958088 GCF_904849725.1 Hordeum vulgare subsp. vulgare | reverse complement strand
CACGGCAAGCACGTGTTCACCCACAATACGACGTTCGCCTGCGTCAAGCAGACGCCTGGCAGTCAAAAGGATGCCTACTACACCCTCCATTACATGCGGGCGATCATACGGGACAGTAATCACCTTCGGCTACCAAATAATCTCAAAGATTAGGCCGCACGCTTGTCGGCAATCCAGGATGCGGACATCAGACAAGAATTCTTTCGCATCCAGTCGGAGTTTGCGGAAATCATCCATCAAGATGTCCTTCGTACCTCCGGGCAGTTCTACCTCAGATCTCCGCTGTCCAATAATGAGATAGATACAATGCTACAAATGCAGGCTGACAATGACCGCAATTTCATGACCATCACGAAAGACGGCGGCTTCATCCACGTTCCCGTGAATTGGTACTAATTCATGTTGCAATATTAAACTTTAATGAACTTGTATGTCTCTTTGGTTTGGACAGTCGTTCAACTTATATATAATCGATGCTATTTATTAGTAGGACCATGAATCGTGCTATTACAGTTGTAATATTAAACTTTAATGAACTTGTATGTATTTGTGAATTGGTACTAACGTTTTGTTTGGCTAGTGCACAGAGATGCTGTCGTATGTCGTGTACAATGGTAAGGTTCCCGGAGTCTACGACGACTAGGAGGAGAGTCGGAGATAGGTTCAGCGATTCAGCGGTAACAGTTACAAAGGGTACACCACAAGGGCGGAGGCGGAAGTTAGATACGCGCGCTATCTAGCGGGAGAGAAGAGGGAGCGTTGGAGGAACCGGGTGAAGACCAGTTTCATTGCGATTATGCTCATCGTGATGACCGCAGCTCTCTTCTATGTGATGGTAGTTTAGATGGTTGATATCGACTTGTAATGTGAAGACAAACTCGCTACTCGCGGTCTCGAGACTTGTAATGTTCTAACTTTGTTCGGTATTTTAAATTCGGAGACTAATATGATGAATTGTATTCGGAGACTAATCTTCTATTGTATTCGATAAATCTGTTGTTTATATGTTGTGCTATCTATATTCTGTGCATTAATATATTTTGTAATCTGTGCAAATATCAGAAAAAATAAAATAAATACCTAATATTCATACTAGTGGCGCATCACTTAGCACACTAGTGGCGCATCACTCAGCACACTAGTGCGCCATTAGTATGGGTAAATATGGCCCTGGGAGGCATACTAATGGCGCACCATAAGCTATACTAATGGCGCACCAGGATCTATACTAATGGCGCACCAGGATCTATACTAATGGCGCACCGGGATCTATACTAATGGCGCACCGGGATCTATACTAATGGCGCACTACTTGGTGCGCCATTAGTATACGAGATACTAATGGCGCACCGTGAGAAATACTAATGGCGCACTACCTGGTGCGCCATTAGTATACCAGATACTAATGGCGCACTTGTGGTGCGCCATTAGTACCAAAATCTAATGGCGTGATGCTAGTGGCGCACCTATAGTGCGCCATTAGTAGCCAAAATAGGTGCGCCATTAGCAAGCCTTTTCCTAATTGTGAGGTTTAGTCAGGGGATCTGCAACATTCAGATCCGTGTGCACTTTGCAAATATTTACGTCCTCTTCTTCGACATAGTCGCGGATGAGGTTGAAGCGTCGTTTGATGTGTTTGGTCTGCTTGTGAAACCTTGTTTCCTTTGCTAGAGCAATGGCACCAGTGTTGTCACATAATAGAGTTATTGGATTTACTGCTCTCGGCACAACTCCAAGATCCGTCATGAACTGCTTCATCCATACACCCTCCTTAGCTGCCTCCGAGGCAGCCATGTACTCCGCTTCACATGTAGAATCTTCTACGATGCTTTGCTTGGAACTGCACTAGCTTACCGCACCTCCATTAAGAATAAATACGTATCCGGTTTGAGACTTAGAGTCATCTGGATCAGTGTCAAAGCTTGCACCGACGTAACCCTTTACGACGAGCTCTTCATCACCTCCATAAACGAGAAATATTTCCTTAGTCCTTTTCAGGTACTTCAGAATATTATTGACTGCCTCCCAGTGTTCCACTCCTGGATCACTTTGAAACCTGCCTGCCATACTTATGGCCAGGATGACGTCCAGTCTTGTGCACAACATTGCATACATGATAGACCCTATGGCTGAAGCATAGGGGATGGTACACATCTTTTCTATATCTTCTGCAGTTACTGGACACTGAGTCTTAGTCAACTTTATACCTTGTAACACTAGCAAGAACCCCTTCTTGAACTTCTTCAAAACTTTATCAAGGTATGTGCTTTGTGAAAGTCCTATTAGGCGCCTCGATCTATCCCTATAGATCTTAATGCCTAATATGTAACCAGCTTTTCCTCCGTCTTTCATTGAAAAACATTTGTTCAAGTAATCCTTTACGCTCTCTAAAAACTCCACATTGTTTCCAATCAGCAATATGTCGTCCACATATAATATTAGAAACGCTACAGAGCTTTGATATGTCCATTTTGCATCATGCTTTCATGTTGATATTTATTGCTTTTTGGGCTGTTATTTCACTTCACGGTACAATACTTATGCCTTTTCTCTCTTATTTTGCATGGATTACTTGAAGAGGGAGAATGCCGGTAGCTGGAATTCTGGCCTGAAAATGGGCAAGTTTGAGATACATATTATGCGAACTCCAAACGTCGTAAAAATCAACGAGGATTTTTTTCCGGATTTATAAAAAATACTGGGCCGAAGAAGTGCCAGAGGGGCGCCAGCAGGTGGCCACAAGCCTGCTAGGCGCGGCCACCCCCCTGGTCGCGCCTAGGGGGCTTGTGGGCACCCAACTGGCCCTCTGGCCCCCCTCTTCTGCTATATGAAGGGTTTCGTCCGGGAAAAAATCAAGAGGAGGCTTTTTCGAGGATTCGCCACCGCCACGAGGCGGAACTTGAGCAGAACCAATCTAAAGCTCCGGCAGGACGATCCTGTCGGGGAAACTTCCCTCCCGGAGGGAGAAATCGTCGCCATCGTCATCACCAAAACACCTATCATCGGAGGGACTCATCACCATCAACATCTTCATCAGCACCATCTCATCTCCAAACCCTAGTTCATCACTTGTAACCAATCTCCGTCTCGCTACTCCGATTGGTACTTGTAAGGTTGCTAGTAGTGTTAATTACGCTTTGTAGTTGATGCTAGTTGAATTACTTGGTGGAAGAGTTTATGTTTAGATCCTTGATGCTACTCATTACCTCTCTGATCATGAATATGATTAAGCTTTGTGAGTAGTTACTTTTGTTCCTGAGGACATGTGATAGGTAATGCTAATAGTAGTCATGTGAATTTGGTATTCGTTCGATATTTTGATGTGTTGTATGTTCTTTTTCCTCTAGTGGTATTATGTGAATGTCGACTACATAACACTTCACCATTATTTGGGCCAAGAGGAAGGCATTGGGAAGTAGTAAGTAGATGATGGGTTGCTAGAGTGACAGAAGCTTAAACCGTAGTTTAAGCGTTGCTTCGTAAGGGGCTGATTTGGATCCACTAGTTTAATGCTATGGTTAGACTTTGTCTTAATTATTCTTTCGTAGTTGCGGATGCTTGCTAGAGGGGTTAATCATAAGTGGGATGCTTGTCCAAGTAAGGGCAGTACCCAAGCGCCGGTCCACCCACATATCAAACTATCAAAGTAATGAACGCGAATCATATGAACATGATGAAAACTAGCATGACAGAAATTCCCGTGTGTCCTCGGGAGCGTTTTTCCTCCTATAAGACTTTGTCCAGGCTTGTCCCTTGCTACAAAAGGGATTGCGCCACTTTTCTGCACCGTTGCTACTTTTCTTACTTGTCGCTTGCTACGAATCATCTCACCACACAACCACTTGTTACCGATAATTTCAGTGCTTGCACATATTTCCTTGCTGAAAACCACTTGTCAGATCCTTATGCTCCTCGTTGGGTTCGACACTCTTACTTATCGAAAGGACTACGATAGATCCCCTATACTTGTGGGTCATCAAGATTCTTTTCTGGCGCTGTTGCCTGGGAGTGAAGCACCTTTGGTAAGTGGAACTTGGTAAGGAAACATTCATATAGTGTGCTGAAATTTATTGTCACTTGTCACTATGGATACTAATCCTTTGAGGGGCTTGTTCGGGGTATCTTCACCTCGAACGGAAGCACAAGTAGTTTCTCCTCAACCTGCTGCTCCTACTGAAAATATTGGCTTTGAATTTCCTTCGGGTATGCTTGAGAAACTGCTGGCTAATCCTTTTGTAGGAGATGGAACATCACATCCAGACTTGCATCTAATCTATGTAGATGAAGTTTGTGGTTTATTTAAGCTTGCAGGTTTTCCCGTGGATGAGGTCAAGAAGAAGGTCTTTCCTTTATCTTTGAAGGATAAGGCATGGACATGGTATAGGCTATGTGATGATACTGGATCATGGAACTACAATCGGTTGAAATTGGAATTTCATCAAAAGTTTTATCCTATGCATTTAGTACATCGTGATCGGAATTATATTTATAATTTTTGGCCTCGTCACAGAGAAAGCATCGCTCAATCTTGGGGAGGCTTAAATCAATGTTATATTCATGCCCCAACCATGAGCTCTCGAGAGAAATTATCATTCAGAACTTCTATGCTCGGCTTTCTCTTGATGATCGCACCATGCTTGACACTTCTTGTGCCGGTTCTTTTATGAAGAGAGATATTGACTTCAGATGGAATTTATTGGAGAGAATTAAACGCAACTCTGAAGATTGGGAGCTTGAACAAGGTAAGGAGTCGGGTATGAATTTCAAGTTTGATTGCGTTAAATCCGTTGTTGAAACAAATACCTTTTGTGATTTTAGCGCTAAGTATGGACTTGACTCTGAGATAATAGCTTCACTGTGTGAATCATTTTCTGCTCATATTGATCTCCCCAAGGAGAATTGGTTTAAACATCATCCTCCTTTAGAAGTCAATGTAGTTAAACCCAATCCAGTTGAAGAGAAAGTCATTGCCTATAATGGTCCTATTGTTCCCAGTGCTTACATTGAGAAACCACCTTTCCCTGTTAGGATAAAGGATCATTCTAAAGCTTCAACTGTGATACGTAGAGGCTACATTAGAACACCTACACCCCTTGAGAAAATTAGAGTTGAACCTAGCATTGCTATTATCAAAGATCTTCTGTCCGACGATGTTGAGGGACATAATATTCACTTCTGTGAAGATGCTGCTAGAATTGCTAAACCTCACGCTAGAGACAAACATAGGCCTGTTGTTGGCGCGCTTGTTGTTTCTGCTAAGATAGGAGATCATTGTTATCATGGTTCATGTGACGTGGGTGCTAGTGTTAGTGAAATACCTCAATCCTTATATGATGAAATCAAAGATGATATTCCACCTGTTGAGATAGAACCTATTGATGTCACTATTTAGCTTGCCAATAGAGATACTATCTGCCCTCTGGGAATTGTTAGGGATGTTGAAGTCTTATGTGGTAAAACAAAGTATCCTACTGATTTCCTCGTTCTTGCTACCGCACAAGATAGCTTTTGTCCCATCATATTTGGTAGACATTTTCTCAATACCTTCAATGCTCATATTGACTGTGAGAAGCAAATTGTCACTGTTGGCTTTGAAGGTGTGTCACATGAGTTCAACTTCTCCAAGTTTGGTAGACAACCTCATGAAAAATAGTTGCCTTGTAAGAATGAAACTATTGCCTTAGCTTCTATTGCTGTGCCTCCTACTGATCCCTTAGAGCAATACTTGCTTGAGCATGAAAATGATATGCATATGGATGAAAGGGATGAGATAGATAGAGTTGTCTTAGAACAATATCCTATCCTTAAGAATAACTTGCCTGTTGAACTTCTTGGGGATCCACCCCACCAAAGGGTGATCCTGTGTTCAAGCTTAAACAGTTGCGTGATACTCTTAAGTATGTTTATCTTGATGAAAAGGAGATATATTTTGTTATTATTAGTGCTAGCCTCTGAGAGCATGAAGAAAAGAAGTTACTAAAAACTCTGAGAAAGCACCGTGCTGCTATTGGATATACTCTTGATGATCTTAAGGGCATTAGTCCCACTCTATGTCAGCACAAGATTAAAACTGATCCTGATTTCAAACCAGTTGCTGATCATCGAAGGAGATTAAATCCTAAGATGAAAGAGGTAGTAAGAAAAGAAATACTAAAGCTCCTGGAAGCGGGTATTATCTATCATGTTGCTCATAGTGATTGGGTAAGTCCGGTGCATTGCGTCCCTAAGAAGGGAGGCATTACCGTTATCCCTAATGATAAGGATGAATTGATCCCACAGAGGATTATTACTGGCCATAGGATGGTGATCAATTTTAGGAAATTGAATAAAGCCACTAGGAAAGATCATTACCCTTTGCCTTTTATCGACCAAATGCTAGAAAGACTGTCTAAACACACACACTTTTGCTTTCTAGACGGTTATTCTGGTTTCTCCCAAATACCGGTTGCACAATCTGATCAGGAGAAAACCACTTTCACCTACCCTTTTGGTACCTTTGCTTATAGACGTATGCCTTTTGTCTTATGTAATGCACCTGCCACCTTTCAAAGATGTATGATGGCTATATTCTCTGACTTTTGTGAAAAGATTGTTGAGGTTTTCATGGATGACTTCTCCGTTTACTGGTCTTCCTTTGATGATTGCCTCAACAACCTTGATCGAGTCTTGCAGAGATGTAAAGACACCAATCCTGTCTTGAATTGGGAGAAGTGCCACTTTATGGCTAATAAAGGCATTGTCTTAGGACATAAAATTTCTGAAAGAGGTATTGAAGTCGATAAGGCTAAGGTTGATGCGATCGAGAAAATGCGATACCCCACAGATATCAAAGGTATAAGAAGTTTCCTTGGTCATGTTGGTTTCTATAGAAGGTTCATTAAAAGACTTCTCTAAGATTTATAGGCCTCTTACAATCTCTTGCAAAAGAATATTCCTTTTGTCTTGGACGATGATTGTGAGGAAGCCTTCGAAATACTTAAGAGGGCTTTGATAACTGCACCTTTTGAAATCATGTGTGATGCTGGAGATTATGTTGTTGGTGCTGTCCTAGGGAAAAGAGTTGATAAGAAGTTGAATGTTATTCAGTATGCTAGTAAAACTCTAGACAGTGCCCAAAGAAACTATGCTACTATGGAAAAGGAATTTTTAGCAGTCGTGTTTGCATGTGAAAAGTTCAAGTCTTACATAGTTGATTCCAAAGTCACTATTCACACTGATCACACTGCTATTAAGTACCTCATGGAGAAGAAGGACGCTAAACCTAGACTTATCACATGGGTTCTCTTGCTACAGGAATTTGATTTGCACGTTGTCGACAGGAAGGGTGCTGATAACCCAGTAGCAGATAACTTGTCTAGGTTGCAGAACGTTCTTGATGACCCACAACCTATTGATGATAGCTTTCCCGATGAGCAATTGAATGTCATCAATGCCTCACGTAGTGCACCGTGGTATGCTGATTATGCAAACTATATCGTTGCCAAATATATACCACGTAGTTTCACATACCAGCAAAAGAAGAAATTCTTCTTTGACTTCATACATTACTTCTGGGATGATCCTCACCTTTATAAGGAAGGAGTAGATTGTGTTATTAGACATTGTGTACCTGAACTTGAACAGGGAAAGATCCTACAGAAGTGTCACTCCGAGGCCTACGGAGGACACCATGCTGGAGATAGAACTGCACACAAGGTATTGCAATCAGGTTTCTATTGGCCCACTCTCTTCAAGGATGCCCGTAAGTTTGTCTTGTCTTGTGAAGAATGTCAAAGAATAGGTAATATCGGTAAACGTCGGGAAATGCCTATGAACTATTCACTTGTCATTGAACCATTTGATGTCTAGGGCTTTGATTATATTGGACCTTTTCCAAAATCCAACGGGTATACTCATATCCTAGTCGCTGTTGATTACGTCACTAAGTGGTAGAAGCTATCCCCACTAGTATTGCTAATCACAACACCTCTATCAGGATGCTTAAAGGAGTTATTTTCCCTAGATTTGGAGTCCCTAGATATCTAATGACTGACGGTGGTTCACATTTCATTCATGGTGCTTTTCGTAAAACGCTTGCTAAGTACGATGTCAACCATAGAATTGTGTCTCCCTATCACCCTCAGTCCAGTGGTCAAGCCGGCTAAGCAACAGAGTGATTAAACTAATTCTGCAAAAGACTGTCAACAGGTCTAGAAAGAATTGGTCTAAGAAGCTCGATGATGCACTGTGGGCTTATAGAACTACCTATAAGAATCCCATGGGCATGTCTCCATACAAAATGGTGTACGGTAAAGCATGTCATTTACCTCTTGAGCTAGAGCGTAAAGCTTATTGGGCAATCAAAGAGCTGAACTTTGATTTCAAACTTGCTGGTGAGAACAGGTTATTTGACATTAGCTTGCTCGATGAATGGAGAGCTCAGGCATATGAAAATGCCAAGTTGTTCAAAGAAAAGGTTAAGAGGTGGCATGATAAGAGGATACAAAAGTGTGAGTTCAATGTAGGAGATTATGTCTTGCTATATAATTCTCGTTTAAGATTTTTTACAGGCAAGCTTTTCTCTAAATGGTAAGGTTCAAATATTGTTGAGGAAGTATATCGTTCCGGTGCTATCAAGATCAACAACGCGGAAGGTAATTGTCCGCAAGTTGTAAATGGGCAGAGAATCAAGCATTATATATCAGGTACTCCCATAAATGTTGAAAGCAATATTATCAATACCATAACTCCGGAAGAATACCTAAGGGATATTTATCAGCCTATTTCAGACTCCGAAAACAAAGAGGTATGTGATTCGGTAAGAAAAAAGATTCCAAAACTTTTCCAGTAGGATTTTTTCTCTGTTTTGGAATATTTGAAAAAATAGAAAAATTGGAAGTAGTACGGAAAGCGCGCGAGGAGGCGACAAGTCTGCCAGGCGCGGGCCCACCCCCTGGCCATGCCTGGAGGGCTTGTGGCCACCTCGTGTGCCTCCCGGACTCTGTTTTCGTGTGGAGTACTCCTTCTGGTCTAGAAAAAACAATATATATTCTCCCGAAAGGTCTGACCCTCGTATCACGCAGATTTCCTCTGATTTTGTTTCGAGCCTATTTTCTGCCGCAGATTTAGAGCAAGATGTCGTCCCAGGAATATGTGGGGGGGGGGACAATCTCCCTCAAGTCTATGGAGAAGTACATGATGATCTGAAAAGGATGGAGGCCATGGAGGCCAAGGAAAGGCTACCAAAAGAAACCAAGGGCAAAGCTAAGGAGAAGAATCAGCCATGGGATGAAGTGGAATCTGTGCTCAACAAGGAAGAAGTTCAAGAAGTGGATTTCCTCCAACCCTACCTCCACCTATTGTCTCCATCCTTGATTGAACTCTTAAGGTTTTGTGAAACAACTCGTGCTCGCAATACTTATCTCACTTGTGAAGTTGTTTTGCTGGAGAAACATATCACAGATCTCCAAGGTATAAATAAAAGATTGATGGACCTCTTGGAATCAAAGATTGCAACAACTCCACCACCATCACCTCCAAAGGAATACAACTAAACATGGGTATGGGAAATCCCCTTGGCTTGTGCCAAGCTTGGGGGAGTTGCCCCGGTATCGTATCACCATCACATCTTTTGCCTTCACCTTTGTTTTAGTTTGTTCCTTTTCAGTTTTCTTTTTCTCTAGTAGATTAAAGGTCTTAGATTTTTAGTCTTGAGTTTTTCTTTGTGTCACCCCCGATGTATTCGAGCTCGTGAGCCATATAATAAAGAGTGTCTTAGTTGAGGGCTTTGCCTCTTGCCATGATCAAAAGAGTGAGAAAAGAACAAACGCATGAAAGATCATGTAATGATCTTATGGGAAGTGATGGCTTCACATATGAAAAGAATGCTGATTGAAACTTGTTGAGGGTAGACAAACGTAGACCTTGGTCAGTGTTGCAATTAATAGGAAGTGATAAGGAAGCAGAGGTTCACATATAAATACATCATCTTTGACACCATCTATGATTGTGAACACTCACTAAACTATTGCATGCCTAGAAGTAGATGTTGGACAAGGAAGACAACATAATGAATTGTGTTTGCTTGGTTCCGAACAATGTTATATGACTAGATATCCCTTAGCATGTGACGATTGCTTCCACCTCATATTAGCCAAAGCTCCCGCACCAAGTAGAGATATGGCTTGTGCATCCACAAACCTTCAACCTAGTTTTTCCATGAGAGTCCACCGTACCTACCTATGGACTGAATAAGATCCCTCAAGTAAGTTGTCATCGGTGCAAGCAATAAAAATTGCTCCCTAATATGTATGATCTATTAGTGTGTGGAAAATAAGCTTTGTACGAACCTCTGATGAGGAAGACATAAAAGCGACAGACTGCATAATAAAGTTCTTTATCACAGGAGGCAATATAAAGTGACATTCCTCCGCACTAAGAGGACATGCATCCAAACCTCAAAAACGCATGATAACCTGTGCTTCCCTCTGCAAAGGGCCTATCTTGTACCTTTACTTTTTGCCCTTGAAAGAGTCATGGTGATCTTCACCAATTCGTTATTTCGCCTTTATCTTGGCTAACGTCATATGCTAGGGAAAGATCTATATTCATATGTCAACTTGGAGGTAAGCATTCATGAATTATTGTTGTTGACATTACCCTTGAGGTAAGTAGTTGGGAGGCAAAACTATAAGCCCCTATCTTTCTCTGTGTCCAGCTGAAACTTTGATCTCATGAGTACCACGTGAGTTGCAACAATTGTTGAGAACGAAAAGATGATTGAGTATGTGGATTTTCTTTACAAGCTCTTATTTGACTCTTTCTGATGTTGTGATAAATTGCAATTGCTTTAATGAATAAAGGCTATCGGTTGTTACTTCTCGGTAAGGTTCTTGATCCTTACCTTGCTTTGTGAAGGAATTGTCACTTTAGCATGAGAGATTATATGTTGGTATTGCTGTTTTGATCATGATCATGATGCATGCATGTTTGTATCTTGTTTTGTCGGCACCTCTCTCCCTAAACATGTGGTCATATTTATTGAGCTCGGGTTTCGCTTGAGTACAAGCGAGGTCTAAGCTTGGGGGAGTTGATACGTCCATTTTGCATCATGCTTTCATGTTGATATTTATTGCTTTTTGGGTTGTTATTTCACTTCACGATACAATACGTATGCCTTTTCTCTCTTATTTTGCAAGGATTACTTGAAGAGGGAGAATGCCTGCAGCTGGAATTCGGGCGTGAAATTGGAGCAAGTTTGAGATACCTATTCTGCGCAACTCCAAACGTCGTAAAAATCAATGAGGATTTTTCTTCCGCATTTATGAAAAATACTGGCCGAAGAAGTGCCAGAGGGGCGCCAGCAGGTGGCCACAAGCCTGCTAGGCGCGACCACCCCCTGGCCGCGCCTAGGGGGCTTGTGGGCACCTAGCTGGCCCTCTGGGCCCCCCTCTTGTGCTATATGAAGGATTTCGTCCGGGAAAAAAATCAAGAGGAGGCTTTTTCGAGGATTCGCCGCCGCCACGAGGCGGAACTTGAGCAGAACCAATCTAGAGCTCCGGTAGGACGATCTTGCCGGGGAAACTTCCCTCCCAGAGGGGGAAATCGTTGCCATCGTCATCACCAACACTCCTCTCATCGGAGGGGACTCATCACTGTAAGTGCATCTAGTGTCCCTTAGTGATTTTGGTGGTTTGAAGACTTATAGGTTAAGTATCTAATGTGTTTGTGAGTATACACAGGATCTATAAGTCATTGAGGAGTTTGAGATATTTGAAGAATATCGACCCCTAAAAACATATGTCTTCAGTTGAAGAAATTGGTCTGAAGCTGAAGAAATGAATCGCGAGGAATCTGCGATGAAGTTGATATTCCTCATGAAGATACTGATATTGAGAAGTCCGTGTGTCCTGAAGAAAATCACTTTGAAGAATTTGAAGCATGAAGACTTACACTTTCGGTTTTAATCTCTTCGCATTTGAGTAATAGGAACATCGTACTGTTAAAGGGGGTCGAAGTTACACTATGGAATGAATTTCCTCATGATGCTCAACCCAAGCCTAAATCCTACCAAAATCCTCAAGTGAGGAATACGAGTGACATGAGGACTCTCACAGTTAAGGGTCCTGACCGTTTCGATAGCCACGCCAAGTCATTGGTCTTGTCCATTCCAACGGTCATATTATTTAAGGGCATAAGTGTCAAATCATGTCGGGATGCTCCCAGGCTATAAATAGCCACCCCCCACAACCACTAGCTGGTTGGCTGCTCCGTTAGAAACTGACACTTGTCATAAGAGCAACCCAATTCCTCAGAGCCTTCGAGAGTAATTCATCAGTGAGGAAATACACCATACACCAAAACCACAAATCAAACCTAGTGATTGAGCATCACTGAAGAAGTTGTTCCTGTGTGGGACTGAAGCCTTTTACCTTTGAGGACTGTGCATCCTCCAGATGGTTAGGCGTCATGGTCTAGAGCTTTCCAGCAGTCAATTGTGGATCGCCGGGTGACCAAGTTTGTGAGGGTTTGGAAGTCTGCCCTGAAGACTTACCACGAGTGTTGGGCGAGGACTGTGTGTCCTTAGCTCAAGGAGAATGCGATAGGGACTGTGTGTCCCGGGACTGTGTGTTCATTGGTTTCAATACCAAGCCGCTCCAAACCAAATGTACGACTGTCACAACAGTTGGAACTGGGTCATCAACGATTGTCTTCACTGAGAAACGGGTTCTAATTCCTCAACTCCTTACTTTCCTCGTATTATGTGTTGATGACTTTCACTGCAACTGTTTGAAGAATTTGCTGAAGACTTTCTTTGAATTTCCTCAACCAACTGCTGTTGTGAAACTTTGCACTTCTGATCCTTTGCTGTTTCCGCTATTAGTTAGTCATCAGTGAGGAATTTCCTCAAAAGGAATTTCCTCAGTGATGAAATTCTAAAAATCTCCTATTCACCCCCCTCTAGTCGATATAACGCACTTTCAATTGGTATCAGAGCAAGGTACTCCCTTGTTCTGTGTGATTTTGGTTTAACCACCTGGAGTTTTAGTTATGTCGACTGCAGGCATGTTTAAGGTGACTGCAGCATGTCCTACCTACGAAGGAAAGAACTTTCCCTTCTGGAAGAACAAAATGCAAATGCATCTACAAGCTATTGATAATGATCTCTGGTATATTGTGGAACATGGTGTCCCCATCATCTCTGCCAGTGTCACTGCGGCTGATGTGAAGAAATTCAAGCAACTTGATTCTCAAGCGAAGAACATCATCTGTGGCCATCTGAGCCCAAGCCAGTTTGGAAGATTAAGTGCTTTGGGCTCTGCAACACTAATCTGGGAGAGACTGTGCAAGGTAAATGAAGGAGTATCAACCCAGCGTGACTCTCGTGTTGATATTCTTCGCAATCTCTTCAATTAATTCAAGAGACATGACAATGAAAGCTGCCAAGACACCTTTGATCGCCTCACAGACATATCAAATGAACTGCAAGCACTAGGAGCTCGAGACATCACTGATCACGAAGTTGTGAAGAAACTGCTGAGATCTTTGGATTCTTCAATTGATACTTTAGTTCTGATGATTCAAGAAAGACCAGATTACAAGATGCTTGATCCAGCTGATATACTAGAAAGGCTAAATACTCATGAATTCCAGCTAGAAGAAAAGAGAGATTTATATGGACCAAGCTATTCCAGACCACGTGCACTGAAGGCTAGAGCAATTTCCTCATCTGTAGACAAAGACACAGATGACAACATTTGTGACCCTAACGAATTTGGACAGGAGCTTGCAATGCTTGTGAGGAAATTCCAGAGATTTACACGACGTGGCCAGTGCGGTAAATCTTCAAGAAGAGACATGAGGAAATCAGAATCTTCATCTGAGGACTACAAGAAACGAACCTGTCACAAGTGCAAGAAATCAGGTCATTACATTGCTGATTGTCCCCATTGGGGAAAGGAATCAAAGAAGAAGAAATACAAGGATGACAGTTCTGATGACTCGAAGAAGAAGAAGAAATCTTCAAAATCCTCATCTTCAAAGCCCTCATCGCACAAGAAGACTAGTTTCAGAAAGGCTCGGGCACTTATTGGCAAGGAAATGGACTCCGAGGCAGAATCAAAGGAATGTGATGAAGAAGAGGGTTCTGATGAAGACTCAGAATCCGGACAGGCTAGTCTTGCACTGGCAACCACTTTCGTCAGCAAGTCAATCTTCAACCTTGAAGAAAATGATAGCACCATCCGCACTGATGACTATGCTGATGACTTCGCTCCAACCTTTTGCTTCATGGCAAAAGTTTCAAAGGTACCAAATAATGCCTCCTCCTCTGATTCAAGTGACTGTGAACCTGATAATTATAAGAAACCCAGTTACAGTAAACTTGCTATCATTGCCACTAAACAACAAACTGCCCTGGAAAAGCTTCAGAAACTTCTAGATAAAAGTGATGATCTGTTGAATGATGAAATGAACCTTACCCAAATCCTCACTGAAGATGTGAAAAGTCTTCAGTCTAGATTTGATAATCTTCAGGATCGTTATGATACACTCCTGACTGATCATGAGAATCTTTCCTATGAATTTCTTCAAAGGAAGCTTGATCTTGAGAAGCTGAGGATGTCTCATGATGATCTTCGTATGGAAAATGATTCATTACTAGCTCAACAGATCAGCGCTGGTCAAGTTGAATTCATTCCTCCATGTCTTAAATGCATTGAACGTGAAACTTCTAATTCCTCACCAGAATCATCAAATGCTGCTATTGCTACAAATTCTTCAACTGCACATGTTGTGTCTATTTCCTCACTTGAGGAAAACACAAATGTTACTGATGAAAATGCAAGGTTGAAGGAATTGTACGTGACAGACATATACAAAAGCCTCAAAGGACATCAAACCCTTTGTGATGTGCTCAAAAAGCAGATCTTGAACAGGAACCCGAGGAAAGAAGGAATTTCCTTTGAGAGGAAATTAAATGCTAATGGATCTTATTGGAAACCTGAGCAGTATCCCAAAACCTCTTGGGTTGCTGCTACTGGGCCTCCTTTTGATCCATCTAATCTAACTGGTTTTTCATGTGAATTATCCTATTCCTCGGATGAGTCATTTGACTCCAACTATAAACTGTTCAAAAATCAATCTGGTGAAGTATTTGCTCGATATGTTGGAACTAATTGCAGGAATGGCCCTCCCTTGAGGAAAATCTGGGTTCCCAAAAGCTGTCTAGAAAATCTTCAGGTGAATGTCCTTATGACACCACCAAAGAAGAACCAGAACCCCAGATCAAATTCCTCAGGAGGACCAAAGTCTTCAAGAGGATCAAAATCCTCAACTGGTCAAAACTATGCTCGTACCCGTGCTAATGCGTCTAACATGCAGGGAAACTAGAAGGAATATGAATATGAGCGTTACTCCTCAAATCATTATGTTCATAAATCCTCAAACCAGTTCTCTCCATATTCATATAAGTACTTTAATCCCCCTACTGTTAAGAGAAGTGCATTGGCTTCAATGCCACCTTTCTCATATGGTGCTCGCAGGATGATGAATGTTTTGCCACCCCTTGAGATGTGGGTGGTGAGGAAATCGAACTAATCACTTCTGCAGGTTAGGTCTCCAGATGAAAATCATCATCTAAAGAATTTGCTGGAGACCTGAGGAAATGCTTGATAGGACGCAAGCTAATGATTGATGAAATAGAAATATTTCACACGTCTTTACATTTCTGCTATGATGAAATTACTGATCTGATGAAATTAGTATCATATTTTTCAAATCTGAAGCATATGAGATGGTAAGTTGTACTAATTCATCTGCAGGATGACAAACCCAAGAATACTGAGTGGGTTCTTGATAGTGGCTGCACACATCACATGACTGGTGATATAAGCTTACTGATGAATATGCCACTAACTCCATCACCTCTGAAGCAAATCACATATGCTGACAAAGGTAAAAGCAAGGTATTGGGACTTGGGAAAGTGGCTATTTCCAAGGATAGGCATATGGACAAAGTGATGCTTGTTGAATCCCTTGGTTTTAACCTCATGTTAGTCTCGATGCTTTGTGATCTTGATATGATTGTTATCTTTGGTAGATATAGATGTGTAGTCATTATGGAATCTGACAGATCCAAAGTCTTCGAAGGTGTAAGAAGAGGGGATTTGTACATTGTTGATTTCTCTACAGGTCCTCAACCAGCCACTTGCTTACTAGCAAAAACCTTAGAAGGATGGTTGTGGCACCGAACACTAGGTCATGCAGGCATGAGGAATTTGCACACGCTCGCGAAGAAGAAGCATGTCATCGGCATCGAATTAGTCAAATTCCTCAAGGATCATCTCTGCGGTGCTTGTGAATCTGGGAAAATGACCAGATGCAAGCATCCCTCGAAGACTATCATGACCACTACACGTCCATTCGAATTGCTTCATATGGATCTATTTGGACCTACTCACTATGCCACACTAACCAATGCAACATCTTTATATGGCTTCGTCATAGTTGATGATTATTCCAGATATACTTGGGTGCATATCATAGTGTATAAAACTGAAGTGCAGGAAATCTTTAAACGATTTTCTTCAAGGGCCTCGACGAACTTTGGCATCAAGATCAAACATATCAGGAGTGATAATGGAACCGAGTTCAAAAACACTGGTCTTGATGATTATCTTGATGAACTTGGTATTACTCACGAATTATCTGCTCCTTATACTCCTCAGCAGAATGGTGTCGTCGAAAGGAAGAACAGGACTCTGGTTGAAATGGCAAGAACTATGCTTGAAGAATATCAGACTGCTCGTTGCTTTTGGCCTGAAGCAATCAACACTGCAGGCCATATCATCAACAGGGTATATCTTCACAAATTCCTCAAGAAAACCTCATATGAACTCCTCACTGACAAGAAACCCAGTGTAAGTTATTTCAAAGTCTTCGGTGCAAAATGCTGGATTCGAGATCTTCACCATAGCTCAAAATTTGCACCTAAGGCACATGAAGGTTTTATGCTCGGTTATGGAAAGGACTCGCACACTTACAGAGTCTTCAACAACTATCACAACAAAGTTGTTGAGACTGTAGATGTGCGGTTCGATGAAACTAATGGCTCGCAAAGAGAGCAATTGCCTTCTGATCCAGATAAGTTGTCTCCTGAGGAAGCAATAAAGCTCAAGCCTACTGAAGACATTGTCCCAACTGAGGAAATTGATGAAGAAACGATCCCCATCACTGATGAAAATCAAGAAGATGCTCCTGAGGAAATTGCACCAGCACCACTTCCTCAGCCCAGACAAAATCCTCAACCAGCTCATCCGAGGATTGCAAATGAAGTAGAACTTGACAAAATCCTCAACGACATCAACGCGCCAGGTCCTCTCACTCGCTCAAAAGCTTCACACTTAGTTAACTTTTGTGGGCATTTCTCCTTTGTATCCATCACAGAACCCTCAAAAGTTGCTGAGGCTTTTCTGGAACCAGAGTGGATCCAAGCTATGCAAGACGAACTTCTTCAATTCAAGCTGAATGACGTATGGGAGCTTGTCAAACGACCAGATCCTCGCAAGCACAACATCATCGGCACCAAGTGGATTTTCCGAAACAAGCAAGATGAGGACGGTCAAGTGGTGAGGAACAAGGCACGACTTGTAGCCCAAGGCTACACCCAGGTTGAAGGAATAGATTTCGATGAAACTTTTGCACCTGTTGCTAGACTTGAAGCTATTCGAATACTACTTGCTTATGCTAATCATCATAACATCATCTTATATCAAATGGATGTGAAAAGTGCATTCCTCAATGGTAAGCTTGAGGAAGAAGTATATGTTGCTCAGCCCCCTGGTTTTGAGGATCCAAAGAATCCAGACAAAGTCTTCAGACTCAAAAAGGCTCTTTATGGTCTCAAGCAAGCCCCTCAGGCATGGTATGATACATTGAAGGAATTCCTCATGAAGAAAGGCTTCAAACCTGGTTCACTCGATCCAACTCTTTTCACTAAATCCTATGATAATGAGCTATTTGTGTGTCAAATATATGTCGATGATATCATATTTGGCTGTACTGACAAACGATACAGTGATGAATTTGCTTACATGATGAGTGAAGAATATCAGATGTCCATGATGGGGAGCTGAAATTCTTCTTAGGTCTTCAAATTCGTCAACAAAGCAATGGAATCTTCATATCACAGGAGAAATACCTCAAGGATGTTCTGAGGAAATTCGACATGCATGAATGCAAAGGTGCCAAGACTCCAATGCCTACCAACGGCCACCTCGGCACTGATGAAAATGGTAAAGATTTCGTTCAGCAGGTATATCGTTCTATGATTGGTTCTTTATTGTATCTATGTGCATCTAGGCCAGATATAATGCTAAGTGTTTGCATGTGTGCACGTTTTCAAGCAAAACCGAAGGAATCACACCATAAGGCTGTGAAACATATTCTTCGATACTTAGCTCACACACCAACACTAGGATTATGGTATCCCAAGGGCTCAAATCTTCATCTGGTAGGGTATTCTGATTCCGACTATGCTGGTGACCGTGTGGATCGCAAGTCAACGTATGGCACATGCCATTTCCTCGGAAGATCACTAGTTTGCTGGTCCTCAAAGAAGCAGAACTGCGTATCACTCTCCACTGCCGAAGCTGAGTACATTGCTGCTGGTTCTTGCTGTGCTCAATTACTATGGTTGAATCAAACCCTCAAGGACTACGGCATCAACATGAAGAATGTGCCTCTCTACTGTGAGAATGAGAGTGCTATCAAGATTGCATACAACCCAGTATAGCACTCGAAGACCAAGCACATCCAGATTCGTCATCATTTTCTTCGGGACCATGTCCTCAAGGGCAATATCCTCATCGACCATGTGAAGACCGATGATCAACTGGCAGATATCTTCACTAAGCCCTTGGATGAGAAAAGGTTTTGCAAGTTGCGGTGTGAGCTAAATATCTTAGAATCTTCAAATGTTTTGTAAAAACATGCACACATCCTAACACTTATGCAAAATTGATGTCTTAGATGTGCAACACATGATGAATCAATTTTCTTCAACTAATGAAGAATGTCACTCTGAATGTGAAGAAATCAACGAAGAAATTGATTCTCAGGGCCCTACGACAATTGTAAGCGGCGTCTGTAATCAACATTCTTATATGGTGGGTCACGCCACCGCCCAATGTGAAATTCCTCAAGTTGATTTTCTTCAAGTGTTCTATTTCCTCAAAATGTGTTTTTCTCCAAAACAGCTTTTCTTCAGTGTGATGATTTATCACAAAATCATCAAAAAACACTTGATGACTTTCATTTGACTAGATAGACTGTGATTTCAAGTCCTCAACGGCATTCACTTATTGCTATTTCTTCAAGTTGATATTTCTCCTAAGTGAATGTGAGCGGACCCTACATTCCCTCTATGCTATACTCATCCAGTCTATTCAATTCTTCATATGCGTTCTACTTGAAACTTTGTTCAAAATCCTCACTGCGTCCTTGTCAGCTGATGATTTTGTAACGAAAATATTCAAATCTTCAAAAATTGCTTCTTTAATACACAGTAACTGAACCCCACTTCCCACGATCTGATAACCACGATCTCCACTATCTCCACCTCACTGTTCGGGAGCTACACGTGTCCTGCGGAGACGTAGAGGCAGGGGCGGTTTGGTCCGAAATTTTTGCGCCAACAGTAACTTTTGGCTATAAATATGTCCTTATCCCCCTCGGCATACTCTTCTTCGCTCCATCGCTCTCCTGCCACAACATACACCACTGAACCCTAGCGCCATCGCTGGTAGTCTCGTCGCCGGTGAGGAAGAGCTTCACTGCCTCAACTTCTCCGTCGCTGGAACCATGCCGGAGTCGGACCATCTTCGTCCGCCGCTGCCGTAGACGTCCTCTGTCGCCGGGTTAGGGTGCATTGGACACGCGACCGAAGAGCTTCTCCATACACACCTTTCTGTGTTCTTCGTGCGCACCTTCCAGGGTAAATAAATCCCATTTTTACCGCAAGATTAGATCTAAAATTTTACATCTTCTATGTGAAATCTGTTTTTCCTCAAGAAACGATAAGCACTTGATTCCTCAAACACTGACTATCACCACATCATTGATGAACTATGCTAAGCATCTAAGATTTTCATGAGATTCCTCAATTGTGCGAATTTTCGGATCTGTTCAACTCTGGAACCCAAGAACAGTATGCATAGGCAAATTCCTCAACCACTGGTTATATTCCTCAAACTGTCAAACTTTTTCATTTTCTTCAAATCTGAGAACGCATATGACCTCTCCAAATTCCTCGCAACTATAGTCTGTTCACAGGTACACGCATGTCAGCTGATGAATCTCTCGGTTCTCATCACATTAACTCATTTGCAGCATTTCTGGAAGAAAATCTTCAAGTCTCATCAGAATCCTCAAGAGTTCAAACTCATCAGGAAAATCCTCAGCTGAAGAAAATGGAGGATGACAGAAAACAGAAGGGAGGAAAGAAACTTGAGCAAAACACAGTTGTGGATATCCCTGAGGATATCTACTTGGACTATTGCACGCCTGATGAAAATGAGACAATGGCAAAGAGAAAGATACGACTGCAGAAGATAGAACGCCGTTGGGCGAAGGAACGGAAGGAATACAGGTTTGTGACTCCCAAGTATGCGAAGAAATTCGCTCTGAAGCCCCCTGGCAGACAGGCCCCACTTGAGGATCATCAAGTAGAACATCGCTCAAGCCTCATGACCATTGATGACTATCCAGATGAGAATGAAAAGCATCTGGCTAAGCTCAAGAAGCACGCAGAAACTGCAGTCAGGAAATTCAATGAATCCTCAGCTGCTACCTCAGCTGCTGCTACTTCCTCTGCCGCAGAAACCTGTGGCTCAGAAATTCCTCAAATGCAATCTGTGCCGCCAAAGCCAAGGGCTCCAAAGCCTCAAGAGAAGTCTGCTCAGGCTTCAGTCACAAAACCTCCAGCACCAAAACCTTCAACACCAAAACCATCAGCGCCAAAGCCCTCAGTACCAATCTCCTCAGCTCCAAAATCCTCAGCACCACCACCAAAGCCTCGGGAGAAACCAGTACAGAAGCAAGTCATGAAGCCTATGACCGCCAGCTCCAGCTCCTCACTCCCAGCTGCAACCACCTCGGAGACAAAGTCTTCAACACCTCTTGCGAAGACTCTGGTAACTGTTGAACGTGCAACTCTGCCAAGCCCCAGCAAAATCATCACCGTCCTGTCTGCATCAGAGGGCACTGATTAATATGATGATGAAACCCTACAAGCCATCATCAGAAACAAGCAGGAAAGAGTTGCTCAAGCATCAGGCAGTGCCATTCCTCTGGCAATGGACCACAAGGCCTCCTTGACTACATCAACATCTGGTATGAGGACCCAAACACTCCACTTGATGATTTGAAGCTTCCCCCTGGCATCAGTCACATGGTGACCACTTTCATCAATGAAGCCAAGTGGAAAGAACAGCAGGCCAGGCAGGCCAAAGTTGCAAAGATTAAAAAGGAGAAATTCCTCAAGCAGAATCTCCTAAAATTAACTCCTGATGCACTGGTGTCAACACACGCAGAGTTGAAGAAATTGACTGACAAGTACTCCAAGCTGTCAGATCGCAAAAGTCTCCAGAGCAATTTCATCAAGCTGGCCACTAGTGTTGTTGATGAATACAATAAGAAGGCTGCACCCCCAGCACCAACTTCTCAGCCCCTGATTGAGGAGCCAGCAGATGAATCTACTCATGATGAGGAAACTCCTCAAGCTGAGGAAGTACACCAAGAACGCCGTGTGGATGAACCGGCTATTGAAGAAATCATCATGGAAACTCCTGCTGATGAATTTGCTGCAGCTGATGAGACTGCCCGTGACCCAGTTGCTTGGCCAAAGCAAGCTGATGACTCTGTTCCAGCTGTTCCTCAATACCAGTTGAAGAATCTGTCAAGAAAACCCCTTCACCAAAAGCTTCAACGGTGAAGAAGATGACTTCGTCTGCATCAGACGTGAAGAAAACCAGGGCTGCTGAGAAGGAAGCCAAGAAGAGAAAGGCCTCCTCAGCACAAGAAGAAACAGAGGCCAAGCGCCTCAAAGCACTTGAAGAAACTGCTCCTCTGGACCCAGTGCCAGTGAATGTCGCTCCTTCCTATGAAATGGTCATCATTGATGATCCAGCGAAAAAGGCAGATGAGGAAATGAAGGATGCCGCCTCTGAGGAACACACTAATGAGGAGATTCAGATAGACGAAATTCCTCATCCTTTCATTCCTCAGAAAGACACTGTTCAAGCATCAGCTGCATCAGCTGATGAAACTGCATCTGCCACCAAGCCAGCTGAGTAAGAACAAACTGAAAATCCTCAAGCTGATGAAATTCAACGCTCTGAGCAGAATCCTCAAGATGAGGAACATGCTGACCCAACTCCTCAAACTGAGCAAGAAGAAGCTATTCCTCAGCCTGATGCATAGCCAGAGCAAGCCCCTCAGCCTGAAGAACCAGCCGCTGAAATTCCTCACCCTGAGGAAAATGCTGAGAAGAATGCACCTAACCAAGACAATGCATTCATCGTGCTCAACCCAAAGACTGCCATTGTTGTCTCCCCTCCAATTCCTCAGCAAAATCTTAAGCCAGTTCAGCGTCAGCCATTCTCCAAGCGTCCTAAGTTTCAAAAGGAAAACTTCTTTGAAGAACGCATGTAATTCATTGGAGAGAACCCATATGACAAGCCTCAAATGAGGCATCTGAAGTTTTGGACTAGGACTTGGATGAACTACTATGCCTCTGTGCTATGTGGACGAAACAAGATATTCCAGCACAGGCATATTCCTCATGTTGAACTTGAAGCAATACCTTGCCTGGAGCCAGTCCTCCGTGTACTCCATGATGCTGGTTTACTCCCAATGTGCTCCGACGTCTCTGACTGGAACGGCGAGCTAATTCTTCAGTTCTATGCCACTCTTCACATATCTGGCAACCCTCAAGACATTAACACTTGGGTGTTTGATTGTATGTCACAAAACACTCACTACAAGGCTCCTGCTACTGAACTCCTCAGAGAACTGCCTGTACCAATTCCCTCAGAAGAGGCTGTGAAGCTTTATGGTGAGCGTGAGCTGCCAAATGGGATGATGGAAGTACTCATGAAGCCTTTGGCTGAAGGAAAATCTCCGAGAACAACCTTCCTCGTCCACGAGCTCAAGTACACACCCAGGTCTGTCTACAGAATCCTCTGTAGTGTGCTCGCGCCGATCAAAGGCCAAGATGATGAAGAAGATGTCGTAGGCCTCATGAAGAATATCCTCTTCAACATCATCCATGGTATTCCTATCAACATCCATGATTTCTTCTTGAGGAATTTGGCCGACAATGCTATGTGTCCTTTTGATCACAAGATATATGGCCCATGGATCATGAGATTCATCAGGACAAGGACATGCATCAACTTCCACGCTGATTTCCAAAACCATGTTGGTTATATGCCTCCTATCCGGGTCAACAAGAAGACTTTCGAGTCCATTGAAGGAAAAGGAAAATCTGTGATTGAAGAAGGCAGTAGGCCCCTTGATGGTCAGTTCAGAGAGCCAGAAGCTTATTCCTCATGGGATGATACTCGGACTCGTCCGGCAAGCCCCGTTCCTCCTCGCGTGATGAATACAAGAGAGCTCCTCCTCAGTCTTCACCAGAAGGTGGATCGCAATCACAAGTGGGTCAAACGCCAGTTTGGCGCCATTGTGAAAACCCTCACTGAAACACAGAACTCTATGAAGCTCAACCATCACTATCTGCATGAGGTTTTTGATCGCACCTGGCCTACACTTGCACATCCGAAGACTCAGACTGAGCTTGAAGAAATGGACTTTGAGCGAGACTTTGAATGGTCGTGGCCTCCCAAGAAGAAGTTCAGGCCTATTCCAGTGCCAGGCCTTGAAGACAGCTCCTTTTCTTCATTCCGCACTGCTGAAACTGATGAAGAACAGCTCGACACTGCTACCTGTCCAAGGAATAAGACTACTCCCAAGAAGCATCACGGCTCTTCCTCAACTTCCACGAAGTGAAATCTTCACGGACGTTAGTCCTCAGTTTCAGCAGTGAACTTGATGACAAAGGGGGAGAAATTTGAGAGTTAGTCTTCAAGCGGGATATTTTTGGGGCTTATGAACTATATTGAAGTTACAAACTCTTGGCTCTCCTGAAGTTTTTATGTAATGAGTTGTAACTTAAGCCCGATGGTACTCTGACGATTTTGAACGTTTTTCTTCGCATGCTTATTCCTCAAGTTTTAATGCACGCATGTTGGAATTCGTCAGATACCATTTGTCATCATGCATTTTTCATTTTCTTCATATGATACGTTACAAGTATGCATGATTTACAAGACTCGGGGGGGAGATCTCCATGATATAAATCATCAATGTGCATTTGCTGTGAAAAGCAAAATCTTCAAGATATGCACATCTTCAGGGGGAGTGTCTCTGAATCTTGATTTCAAATTCCTCAAATGAGTATTTACACTTCATATTTTTGATCCCTGTTGAAGACTTAACCTAATTGTCATCAACCACCAAAAAGGGGGAGATTGTAAGTGCATCTAGTTCCCCTTAGTGATTTTGGTGGTTTGAAGACTTATTGGTTAAGTATCTAATGTGTTTGTGAGTATACACAGGATCTATAAGTTATTGAGGAGTTTGAGATATTTGAAGAATATCGACCCCAAAAAATATATGTCTTCAGTTGAAGAAATTGGTCTGAAGCTGAAGAAATGAATCGCGAGGAATCTGCGATGAAGTTGATATTCCTCATGAAGATACTGATATTGAGAAGTCAGGTGTGTCCTGAAGAAAATCACTCTGAAGAATTTGAAGCATGAAGACTTACACTTTTTGTTTTATTTTCTTCGCATTTGAGTAATAGGAACACCGTACTGTTAAAGGGGGCCGAAGTTACACTATGGAATGAATTTCCTCATGATGCTCAACCCAAGCCTAAATCCTACCAAAAGCCTCAAGTGAGGAATACGAGTGACATGAGGACTCTCACAGTTGAGGGTCCCGACCATTTCGATAGCCACGCCAAGTCATTGGTCTTATCCATTCCAACGGTCATATTATTTAAGGGCATAAGTGACAAATCATGTCGGGATGCTCCCAGGCTATATATAGCCACACCCACAACCACTAGCTGGTTGGCTGCTCCGTTAGAAACTGACACTTGTCATAAGAGCAACCCAATTCCTCAGAGCCTTCGAGAGTAATTCATCAGTGAGGAAATACACCATACACCAAAACCACAAACCAAACCTAGTGATTGAGCATCACTGAAGAAGTTGTTCCTGTGTGGGACTGAAGCCTTTTACCTTTGAGGACTGTGCATCCTCGAGACGGTTAGGCGTCATGGTCTAGAGCTTTCCAGCAGTCAATTGTGGATCGCCGGGTGACCAAGTTTGTGAGGGTTTGGAAGTCTGTCCTGAAGACTTACCACGAGTGTTGGGCGAGGACTATGTGTCCTTAGCTCAAGGAGAATGCGATAGGGACTGTGTGTCCCGGGACTGTGTGTTCTTTGGTTTCAATACCAAGCCGCTCCAAACCAGATGTACGACTGTCACAGCAGTTGGAACTGGGTCATCAACGATTGTCTTCACTGAGAAACGGGTTCTAATTCCTCAACTCCTTACTTTCCTCGTATTATGTGTTGATGACTTTCACTCCAACTGTTTGAAGAATTTGCTGAAGACTTTTTGTGAATTTCCTCAACCCCAAATTCTTCACGTCAGTTAATCCACATCTGTATTCTGCGTGCCTGCTCACTGTGCAATCTGTTTTCACATTCTTCACTCTGAAAAACTGCTGTTGTGAAACTTTGCACTTCTGATCCTTTACTGTTTTCGCTGTAAGTTAGTCATAAGTGAGGAATTTCCTCAGTGATGAAATTCTAAAAATCTCCTATTCACCCCCCTCTAGTCGATATAACGCACTTTCAATCACCATCAACATCTTCATCAGCACCATCTCATCTCCAAACCCTAGTTCATCACTTGTAAGCAATCTCTGTGTCGCGACTCCGATTGGTACTTGTAAGGTTGCTAGTAGTGTTAATTACTCTTTGTAGTTGATGCTAGTTGGATTACTTGGTGGAAGAGTTTATGTTCAGATCCTTGATGCTAGTCATTACCTCTCTCATCATGAATATGATTATGCTTTGTGAGTAGTTACTTTTGTTCCTGAGGACATGGGATAAGTCATGCTAATAGTAGTCATGTGAATTTGGTATACGTTCGATATTTTGATGTGTTGTATGTTGTTTTTCCTCTAGTGGTGTTATGTGAATATCGACTACATAACAATTCACCATTATTTGGGCCTAGATGAAGGCATTGGGAAGTAGTAAGTAGATGATGGGTTGCTAGAGTGACAGAAGCTTAAACCCTAGTTTATGTGTTGCTTCGTAAGGGGTTGATTTGGATCCACTAGTTTAATGCTATGGTTAGACTTTGTATTAATTCTTCTTTCATAGTTGCGGATGCTTGCGAGAGGGGTTAATCATAAGTGGGATGCTTGTCCAAGTAAGGGCAGTACCCAAGCGCCGGTCCACCCACATATCAAACTATCAAAGTAACGAACGCGAATCATATGAACATGATGAAAACTAGCATGACAGTAATTCCCGTGTGTCCTTGGGAGCGTTTTTCCTCCTATAAGACTTTGGCCAGGCTTGTCCCTTGCTACAAAAGGGATTGGGACACTTTGCTGCACCGTTGATACTATTGTTACTTGTTGCTTGCTACGAATCATCTCACCACACAACCACTTGTTACCGATAATTTCAGTGCTTGCAGATATTTCCTCGTTGTCAGATCCTTCTGCTCCTCATTGGTTCAACACTCTTACTTATCGAAAGGACTACGATAGATCCCCTATACTTGTAGGTCATCAAGCTCCCACTCACTTTCTTGTAAATATAAGATTCTCCAACAACTTGTATAAACCCAAATGCCTTGATCACCTCATCAAAGCGCTTATTCCAACTCCGAGATGCTTGCACCAGTCCATAAATGGATCGTTGGAGCTAGCATACTTTGTTAGCATTATTTGGATCGACAAAACCTTCGGGTTGCATCATATACAACTCTTCCTTAAGAAAACCACTAAGGAACGCCGTTTTGACATCCATCTGCCAGATTTCATAATCGAAAAATGCAGGTATTGCTAACATCATTCGGACGGACTTAAGCATCGCTATCGGTGAGAATGTCTCATCGTAGTCAACTCCTTGAACTTGTGAAAAACCCTTTGCCAAAAGTCAAGCCTTATAAACGGTCACATTACCGTCCACGTCTGTCTTCTTCTTAAAGATCCATTTGTTTTGAATAGCCTTGCGACCTTCAGGTAATACTTCCAAAGTCCACACTTTGTTTTCATACATAGATCCTATCTCGGACTTCATGGCCTCTAACCATTTGTTGGAATCCGGGCCCACCATTGCTTCTTAATAATTCACAGGCTCATTGTTGTCTAACAACATGTTAGATAAGACAGGATTCCCATACCACTCGGGAGCAGTACGTGATCTTGTCGACCTGCGAGGTCCGATAGTAACTTGATCTGAAGCTTCATGATCATCATCATTAGCTTCCTCCTCAACCGGTGTTGCCTCGACAGAGATTTCTCTCTACCCTGCGCCACTATCTAGAGGGAGCGGAGGTTCTACAACCTCATCAAGTTCTATCTTCCTCCCACTCAATTCTTTCGAGAGAAACTCCTTCTCAAGAAAAGCTCCGTTCTTAGCAACAAACACTTTGCCCTCGGATCTGAGATAGAAGGTGTACCCAACTGTCTCTTTTGGGTAACCTATGAAGACACACTTTTTTGCTTTGGGTTCCAGCTTTTCAGGCTGAAGCTTTTTGACATAAGCATCACATCCCCAAACTTTAAGAAACAACAACTTTGGTCTCTTGCCATGCCATAGCTCATATGGTGTCATCTCAACGGACTTTGAAGGTGCCCTATTTAAAGTCAATCCAGCTATATCTAATGCATAACCCCAAAACGATAATAGAAAATCGGTAAGAGATAACATAGATCGCGCCATATCTAACAAAGTACGATTACAATGTTCGGACACACCATTACGCTGTGGTGTTCCAGGCGGTGTCAACTGTGAAACGATTCCACATTGTCTTAAGTGAGCACCAAACTAGAAACTCAAATATTCACCCCCTCGATCAGATCGTAGGAACTTGATCTTCTTGTTATGATGATTTTCAACTTCACTCTGAAATTGCTTGAACTTTTAAAACGTTTTAGACTTGTGCTTCATCAAGTAGATATATCCATACCTACTCAAATCATCAGTGAAGGTGAGAAAATAATGATATCTGCCGCGTGCCTCCACGTTCATTGGACCGCACACATCAGTATGTATGATCTCCAATAAGTCACTTGCACGCTCCATTGTTTCGGAGAACGGAGTCTCAGTCATCTTGCCCATGAGGCATGGTTCGGACGTGTCAAGTGATTCAAAATCAAGTGACTCCAAAAGCCCATCAACATGGAGTTTCTTCATGCGCTTTACACCAATATGACCTAAGCGGCAGCGCCACCAAAAGGTGGTGCTATCATTGTTAACTCTACATCTTTTGGTCTCAATGTTATGTATATGTGTGTCATCACAATCAAGATTCAATATGAACAAACCCCTCACATTGGGTGCATGACCATAAAAGATATTACTCATAAAAATAGAACAACCATTATTCTCTAACTTAAATGAGTAACCATCTCGCAATAAACAAGATCCAGATATAATGTTCATGCTTAACGTAGGCACTAAATAGCAATTATTTAAGTTCATAACTAATCCTGATGGTAACTGAAGTGAGACTATGCCCACGGCGATTGCATCAACCTTGGAACCATTTCCCACGCGTATCGTCACTTCATCCTTCGCCGGCCTTTGTTTATTCCACAGTTCCTGCTTCGAGTTGCAAATATGACGAACAGAATCGGTATCAAATACCCACGCACTACTATGAGAGTTTGTTAGGTACACATCAATAACATGTATATCACATATACCTGGTTTGGCGTTGGCCGCCTTCTTATGAGCCAAATACTTGGGGCAGTTGCGCTTCGAGTGACCCATCCCCTTGCAATAATAGCACTCTGTTTCCGGCTTAGGTCCAGCCTTGGGTTTCTTTGTCGGATTGGCAACAATTTTGCCACTCTTCTTGGAGTTACCCTTCTTGCCTTTGTCGTTTCTCTTGAAACCAGTGGTCTTATTGACCATCAACACTTGATGTTCTTTTCAAAGTTCTGACTCTGTGACTTTCAGCATCGCGAATAACTCGCCGGGTGACTTGTTCATCCCTTGCATGTTATAGTTCAACACAAAGATCTTATAGCTAGGTGGCAGTGATTGAAGAATTCTGTCAATGATAGCCTCTTGCGGGAGTTCAATCCCCAGCTCAGCTAGACTGTTTGAGTACCCACACATTTGAGCACATGTTCACTCATAGATGAATTCTCCTCCATTTGGCAAGCATAGAATTTATTAGAGGTCTCATACCTCTCGAGCCAGGCGTTCTTCTGAAAGATAAACTTCAACTCCTGGAACATCTCATATGCTCCATGACATTCAAAGCATTGTTGAAGTCCCGGTTCTAAGCCATACAAGACTGCACACTGAACTACTGAGTAGTCCTCCTTACGTGATTGCCAAGCGTTCAAAAATCTTGGTGAGACGTAGCGGGTGGTTCATCTCCTAGCACTACATCAAGGGCATAATTATTTTTCCCAGCTTGAAGGATGAGCCTTAGATTACGAGCCCAGTCTACAAAGTTGCTACCATCATCTTTCAGCTTAGCTTTCTCTAGGACCGTATTGAAATTCAAGGTTGCTACTGCGTGAGCCATTGATCTACAACATAAAGTATTGCAAAGTGGACTTAGACTATGTTCAAGATAATTAGAGTTTAACTAATCAAATTACTCATAAACTCTCACTCAAATAACATCCCTCTAGTTACTTGAGTGTGGCATGATCCAAATTCACTAACTCAAGTCCGATCATCACGTGAGTTGAGTGTAGTTTCAATGGTAAACATCTCTATGCTAATTATATCAACTATACGATTCATGCTCGACCTTTCGGTCTCTTGTGTTCCATGGCCATGTCTGCACATGCTAGGCTCGGCAAGTTCAACCCGAGTGTTCCGCGTGTGCAACTATTTTGCACCCGTTGTACCCGATCATCACGTGGTGTCTCGAAACAACGAACTATCGCAATGGTGCACAGTCGGGGAGCACACAATTTTATTTTGAAATTTAGTGAGGGATCACCTTCTAATGCTACCATCGCTCTAAGCAAGATAAGGTTCATAAAAGGATTAACATCACATGCAATTCATAAGTGACATGATATGGCCATGATCTTGTGCTTCTTGATCTCCATCACCAAAGCACCGGCATGATCTTCATCGTCACCAGCGCCACACCATGATCTCCATCATCGTGCCGCCATCGAGGTTGTCGTGCTATCTATGCTATTACTACTAAAGCTACAAGCTAGCAATATAGTAAACGCATCTGCAAACACAAATGTTAGTTTAAAGACAACCCTATGGCTCCTGCCGGTTGTCGTAGCATCGGCATGCAAGTCAATATTTAACTATTACAACATGATCATCTCATACATCCAATATATCACATCATGTCTTTGGCCATATCACATCACATGCATACCCTGCAAAAACAAGTTAGACGTCCTCTAATTTGTTGTTGCATGTTTTACGTGGCTGCTATGGGTATCTAGTATGATCGCATCTTGCTTAAGCAAAACCACAACGGAGATGTGCAAATTGCCATTTAACCTCTCTCCAAGGACCGCCTTGGTCAAATCCAATTCAACTAAAGTTGAAGAAACAGGCACCCGCCAGTCATCTTTATGCAACGGGTTGCATGTTAGTCGATGAAACCGTATCCCGTAAGCATACGAGTAATGTTGGTCCGGGCCGCTTCAATCCAACAGTACCGTCGAATCGAGAAAAGACTAAGGAGGGCAGAAAATCAAACATCAACGCCCACAAAACCTTTTGTGTTCTACTCGAGATAACATCTACGCATGAACCTAGCTCATGATTCCACTGTTGGGGAACGTTGCATGGGAAACAAAAAATTTCCTACGCACACGAAGACCTATCATGGTGATGTTCATCTACAAGAGGGAGATCGGATCCACATACCCTTGTAGATTGCTAAGCGGGAAGCGTTAAGAAACACGGTTGATGTAGTGGAACAGCTTCGTGATTCAAATCACCGTCGTCCCACGATCCGTTCCGATCTAGCGCCGAACGGACGACGCCTCTGCATTCAGCACACGTACAGCTCGATGACGATCTCCGCCTTCTTGATCCAGCAAGAGAGTCGGGGAAGTAGATGAGTTCTCTGGTAGCGTGACGGTGTGCGGGTGATGGTGATGATCTATTCCTGCAGGGCTCCGCCCGAGCTCCGCAGAAAACCGATCTAGAGGAAGAACTACGAAGTAGAGGTTTAGGGTTGCACGTGGCAAAAGTTGTGTCTCAAAAACCCTAAAACCTCTAGTATATATAGGAGGAGGGGAGGGGCTAGTCTTGGGGCTCAAGGAATCCCCTAGGGCATCGGCCGAGAGAGGAGGAGGAGACTCCAACCACAATTCGGTTTGGGAAGGAGGAGTCCCCTCCTTCCTTCCCACCTCCCTTTTTCCTTTTCTCTTTGGTTTTTTTCCTTAGCCGACATATCCCACTTGGTCTGGCCTCACCAGCCCACTAAGGGATGGTGCGCCACCCTTGGGCTATTAGGCTCACTACCGGGTGGGTGGGCCCCTCCCGGTAAAAACTTGGAAATCATTCGTCACTCTAGGTACACTGCCGGTAATGCCCGAAATCTTTCCGGAGACCAAATGATATAATCCTATATATCATCATTCGTTTCCGGACTATTCCGGAAACCCTCGTGACGTCCTTCATCTCATCCGGGACTCCGAACAACCTTCGGTCACCAACACCTATAACTCAACTATACCGAAACGTCACCGAACCTTAAGTGTGCAGACCCTGCGGGTTCGAGAACTATGCAGACATGACATGAGACACTCCCCGGTAAATATACAATAGCGGGACCTGGATGTCCATATTGTATCCTACATATTCTACGAAGATCTTATCGGTTGAACCTCTGTGCCAAGGATTCATATAATCCCGTATATCATTCCCTTTGTCCTTAGGTGTGTTACTTGTCGGAGATTTGATCGTCGTTATCCCTATACCTATTTCAATCTTGTTACCGGCAAGTCTCTTTGCTCGTTCCATAATACAAGATCCCGTGACTAACACCTGATTCACATTGTTTGCAAGGCTTATATGTGATGTTGTATTACCGAGTGGGCCCCGAGATACCTCTCCGTCACACGGAGTGACAAATCCCACTCTTGATCGATGCTAACTCAACGGACACCTTCGGAGATACCTGTAGAGAACCTTTATAGTCACCCAGTAACATTGCGACGTTTGATACACACAAGGCATTCCTCCGGTGTTAGTGAATTAAATGATCTCATGGTCATAGGAATGAATACTTGACACGCAGAAAACAATAGCAACAAAATGACACGATCACATGCTACGTTTATAGTTTGGGTCTTGTCCATCACATCATTCTCCTAATGACGTGATCCAGTCATCAAGTGACAACACTTGCATATGGTCATGAAAGCTTAACCATCCTTGATCAACTAGCTAGTCAACTAGAGGCTTACTAGGGACACAGTTTTGTCTATATATCCACACATGTATCTATGCTTTCATTCTATACAATTATAGCATGAATAATAAACGATTATCTTGAAACAGGAAATATAATAATAACTATTTTATCATTGCCTCTAGGGAATATTTCCAACACTTTCGCCTATATTTACCTCACGGACGAAAAAGCCTTCAGATATATCCAGAATCGCGAATTTCTCCACTGTTCCGCCGCCGCAGCGCTTTCGAGATCGGGGGTGCCAGAAGACCTCTACTCGACACCCTGTCGGAGGGAGGATTGACCTCCGGGAGCTTCTCCACCACTATGGACGCTTCCCGGACGTGTCGTGAGTAGTCCTCCTTAGACTATGAGTCCATGACCATTAGCTATGTGATGTCTTCTCTCCAATCTTGTGCTTCAATGCTTAGCCCTTGTAAGCTGCCCTACATGATCAAGGCATCTATGTAATTTACCTGTTGTTGATATGCTGTTTGCTGGGATCCGATGGATTATGAAATTATGTTCAGATTGTGATGAGTTATATAGTTGGTTCTCCTTTTATATTATGCTCTTGAGTAATTCATGCATGTTCTCCGTTGATTTTTATTGCTTTGGCCGAGTAGTAGATTGTAAATCCAAGAGGGAGCGTTACACATGATTGTGGGTTCATGCCCCCTGATGTCTAGCTTGACTGACAGAAACATGAGACTAGGGGATGTGCTATTGCCACGAGGGAGTAAACAACGATGCTTGTGGCCACGGTTGCAAGGATTGTTTACCTTACTTAAAATTCGTTAATGCAGTTGTCCGTTGGTTTGAGTTTACACTTTGGGTGGGGCTCACAACTTAATACCAGTGAGATGTTCTGGATAGATATCTCAAGGTGGATGATTAGAGAGTAGATGTTGATGGATAAATGGTCTACATGCCTTGGCGTAGTGCCTATTACTTTTGAGCCTCTAACTACCGTGTAGCATGATTAGCATTGCAGTTCATTTATAATTCTCTCAATTTCCCAGCTAATATTTGTTTACCTAGCATAGTTGTGTTTCGTCTTTTGGGAGAGAGACATCGCTAGTGAACATCATGGGACTCAGGTCCATATTACCACCATTGTTTACACCTCCATCATTTATTGCTTTTATTTATCTTTCCGTTGCAATCACTATCACTATTCCCACTTGTGTTTTGATCCTTTGCAAACTACAAGGCCGGAGAGATTGACAACCTCTCTGAACTCGTTTGGAGCAAAGTTATTTGTTGTGTGTGTAGGTCTACGTCTTTTGCTAGCGCCAGAGCAGTGGATACCTACTTGTTGATCCTCGGAGTCCGCCTGGTTCGATAAACCTTACAGTCCCCGTGTAAGGGAAATCTGCTACTGACTGCATCTCCACCTTCCACTTTGGGTAACCAACGAGGGGCGAGAAGTATATCCATCAACTCGTCATCAAGCAAATTTCTGGCGCCGTTCCCCGGGACTCCAGTCTTCAAGATAGGGGAGTTGCACACTATCTTTTACTTTTTCTTTTAGTCTTTTTAGTTCTCTTTCTAGTTTTTGCTTTAGAGTCTTATACCAAAAACCACAAAAAAATTAGTTGCTTTGTTCTTGCTTATTGCTGCTGCTATGGGTTCCACTGAGAACACCAAGTTGTGTGACTTCCCTAGTCACAACAACAATGATTTTATGTGCACTCCTATTGTTGGTCCTACCACTGAGGAGACCTCCTATGAGATTAAACCAGCTTTACTGAACATTGTTATGAAAGATCAATTCTCCAGTGCTGGAGATGTTGCTGCTTTGCACTTGAATAATATTATTGAGCTTTGTGATATGCAAAAGTGCAAAGAAGTAGATGGTGATATTGTTAAACATAAGCTTTCACCTTTCTCCTTGGGAGGAGGAGCTAAAGTGTGGCTTCAATCTTTTCCCAGGAATAGCATAGACTCTTGGGATAAGTGCAAAGATGCTTTTATTGGGAAGTATTACCCGCCTACTAAGATTATCTAGTTAAGAAGTAACATTATGAATTTTAGGCAGCTGGATAATGAACACGTTGCCCAAGCTTGGGAACGTATGAAATCTCTTGTTAAGAATTTCCCTACACATGGTTTGACTAATTGGATGGTTATCCAAACTTTCTATGCAGGATTGAACTTTACCTCACGGAATCTGTTGGACTCGGCCATGGGAGGAACCTTTATGTCAACTACACTTGGTGCTGCCACGAAACTATTGGATGAGATGCTGACAAATTATTCTCAATGGCACACCGAGAGAGCTCCAACAGGTAGGAAGGTAAACTCTGTTGAGGAGATCTCGTCCCTTAATGATAAGGTTGACATGATCATGTCTTTACTTACTAAGAAAGCTCCTATTGATCCTCATGATGTTCCTTTAAATTCTTTGGTTGCTCAAGAAAGAGATCAAGTTGATGTTAATTTTATCTCTAGGAACAACTTTAATAATAATGCTTATAGGAGTAATTTTGGTAGCAATCCTAGACCGTTGCCATCCAACAACTATGGGAACAACAACACTTGTCCTAGCACCAAAAACTCCATTTCTAAATTGGAGAGCATGCTTAAAGACTTCATCACTTCCCAAAAAGCCTTCAACAACACTGTAGAAGAGAAATTAGAAAAATTAGATAGTCTCGCTTTGAAGGTAGACAACATTGCTCATGATGTAGAGATGCTTAAAATTAGAACTTCCCCTCTTGAGGAAAGGAAAACCACACCCATGAATGCTATCCAAGTCCAAATTAATGAGAACATTAGAATGCTAGCCAAACTTAAGGATAGATGGGCTAGATAAAAAGGAGAGGAAGATAGGATTAAGAGCCTTCCTACACACACTACCCCTGCTACCATACAAGTTGTTGAGGATCTCAAAACTATTAGCACCCATCACATCCCTAGTCCCAATGGACCTATTAATGGTGATGCTAATACCTCAACTTTAGGATAAGAAGGTCCTTTGAACTTAGAGGCTACCAAAAGAATGAGCTTAAATGACATCACCACCACTTTAATTAATGGTAGTAATCTTGATTTTGATAATTGTAATCTTTCCGAAGTTATCACTTTTTTTGCAAAGAATGGCTAAAGACCCCCACACTACTACACTCACTATTGCCTTCACCGAGCATATTACCAATGCTCTTATCAAAGCTAGGGAGGAGAAGCTCAAGCTAGAGACTTCTATTCCTAGAAAACTAGAAGATGGTTGGGATCCTATGGTCAAGATTAAATTGAATAATTTCTCTTGCTTTGCTTTATATGATGTTGCAGCTAGTGCCTCCGTTATGCCCAAAAGAATGTATGATATGCTTGATTTTAAACCTTTTGATCAATGTTCTTTTGGTGTTCGTCTTGTTGATTCTGCCATAAAGAAACCTTTAGGGAGGATTGATGATGTTCTTATTGTTGTTAATGATAATTATGCTCCTGTTGATTATCTTATTATGGACGTTGAGTGTGATCCCTCGTGTCCAATTATATAGGGACGTCCTTTTCTCCGCATCGTTGGTTCTATCATTAACATGAAAGAAGGGACCATTAGATTCCAATTCCCCTTGAAAAGGGAATGGAACACGTCCCTCGAAAGAAGATGAAGTTACCTTATGAGTCCGTTACTTGGGCAAGTTATTCTTTTGGAGTTGATAATACTTGATCTTTTTGCATCATGCCTAGCTCAAAGGCATAAAAGAAAACGCTTGTTGGGAGGCAACCCAATTTGTTTTTACTTTCAGTTTTAGTGGTCTTGATGCTTATAACTACTGTAGCAACATCATTGTATCTTTATTTTCAAGCTTTGGGCCAAGTTTTACCCTTGGATTGCAAGAAAGTTCAAAAGTTGTGACATGCTGTCCAGAAACAGATTATGTCTGCTTGACAGAAAAATTCACCAAAAATCACCACATCATCTTTTTTATCTGATTTTTTTGACAGTATGCTCTATATAATTGTCGTTCTCGCATCTATTCTGAGTTTTTTATTTGAGTTGCAGAAGTGCCCCGAAACAATTATTTACTACCCGTTTTTTTGTTTTTCCCAGATTCTGCCCTGTTTTGCGTTTTCACTGTTTTGCAAATCTTAAGCTTTCTTTTCCTTTGAAAAACCTTTTGGCAATCTTGAGAAACAGTATCTCTTCCTGAAAATCTTTATTTCCAGTAGATAATAATTTATTTTACTATGGACACTAACCACTCTAATCAGCTTATGATGAGTTTCGTATGAAGGGAGTTTTCAAGTATGCGATGGAAGATGAAGAAAGAAGATCCTGGAGTGTCAAGCGCTCAAGTTTGGGGATGCCCCCGAGCACCCCAAAAAATATTCAAGGATACTCAAGCTTCTAAGCTTGGGGATGCCCCCATGCATCCCCTTCTCCATCAACAATCATCAGTTCGCCCTTCTCCATGCTATATTTTTGTCACTTCATATGTTATATGCTATGCTTGGAGCGTCCCGCTCTTTAATTTTTAGTTTGTTTTAGTTTTGCTTGCTGTTCATAACAAGTTGGACCCTACCCTTCTTTGTTTGGGAGATAAACACGCTCCACTCCACCCTAGAACACAACATAGGTTTTCATGCTTATCTTTTTGTGTGTTCTTTATCTTTTCGTAGTTGTTGTCATGCTTAGCTCTTAGTTTTCATGCTTTATCTTTTCTTATCTTTTTGTGTGTTCTTTATCTTTTCGTAGTTGTTGTCATGCTTAGCTCTTAGTTTTCATGCTTTATCTTTTTAAGAGCTTTTATTTAGGTTGCTTTTTGAACTCTCTTGAGTTATCATGCTTATATTGTTTAGAGATTTGGCTTGTTGCACTGAGTTGTGTGTCTTGCATGAGTAGGTAATTGAGGTTGCTATTTAAGTATAGTAGTAACTTGCAATAGTTTTGAGGTATTTATTTGAGTAATGTTTGGACTATTGGTGTCAAGAGCTTGAGCCTATTAGTGATAGGTGTCGTATTTCGGGAAATCCGTGTGTATTTTTAAAAACAAAAAAATAGTTGAGAACTCTAGCTACTAGATGGATCGCTAACCTCTGGAGGGGTTGGAATATATAGAGTACCCTCACGCTATCATGGGTCGAGGATGCGCAAGGATCACCAAAACCCCAAACACTCATCCTCGGGGCACTTGTCTCTTTGTGAATCTTCTGACTAGATAGAGAGTTACCGATAATAAGTGCATGAGTTCTTCGGACTAATGCGAGTATTCGATTGTTGGCACTTCCACCATCCACATTTTGCTAGCCTCTTGGGTACCGTACATTGCCCTTTCTCATCTTGAGAGTTCGTGCAAACTTCACCGGTGCATCCAAACCCTTGGCATGATACGCTCTGTCATCATAAGCCTCATTATACCCTTCCTCAAAACAGTCACCATACCTACCTATTAAGGCATTTCTATAGCCTTTCCGAGATACATTGCCATGCAACATCCACCATCTCATGACTTGATCTTCATGCCATACATGCTTTTGCTTGATCAAGGAGCCGGATGCTAGTTGGGCCTTGCCCTTATTATTGCTACATGATGCGCTAGTTTCATTGCATATCCTGCTACACTGGCAGAGGCATACATTTGCATACATCATGATAGTTTTCATTTGTCTTTATGTTGAGTACTTCTTATAAAGTGTGAAGATCTTATTTTTATTCTTGTAAAACATAGAGTGTTTCCCTTAAGTGAGGAAAATATCCCAACGAGGACAAATTAAAAGATCCCAAAAGAGGACACATGAAAAGATCCCAAAGAGGACAAATGAGTGATAAATAGAAAGAGCCAAAGAGGCCACAAAAAAGAGAGAAGGGGGCAACACTACGATTCCTTTTGAAAGATCCACACTCGTACTCCATTGTTATATTTGTACTCCATAGAGATTACCATTCATGCATAACTATGTGGGGACCCTTACACTATAGAACTTGGCTTGTATATTCCAGTGATGAGCCTCCTCAAATGAGCTCTAGGTCTTCATGAGAAAGCAAGTTGGATGCACCCCCACTAGTTACATTGGAGAGCTTACCTTAGCTCATATGTGCATCCGTTGCATGGCAATCCCTACTCCTCACATCATATCTATCATTTGGCTTTCTCTCACCTATGGTTGTCCTCATTGATGTGAACCTTTCACATTTTTTTGTCTTCCTTCCCCATCATTATTCTCTTTGCCATCCTAAGTTCCAACATATCTTGCTTGCGCTCATCCATTGCATGAGTGCTCAAAGTCGAAAGGGAGAGGATCATTTTGACTTGTGCCAGACTAGTGGTCTGGGGATGAGTCAAAATAAGATTCCGAAGGAGACCATGTGTGAAGTTTTAGTAGATTGAGTTCTCAATTAAACTATATAATATTTTTATGCTCTAAACCCATCTCCCACTTCTTGCATGCAAACACCATTTGGAGACATTCGAGTCATGGACAGCGAGAGCTCTTGCACCTTTATGTACTTACTTTGCTAATTTCAATACTAGATATAGACTCTTGCTTGTTATTGTCTTGATTTGAATTGCATATCTTACTTGCTTTACTTTGAAGTTATTATATGTGTGTTAGCATCTCACCACAGAAATTATTTGTGTTATCATTTACCTACTCGAGGACGAGCGGGAATTAAGCTTGGGGATGTTGATACGTCCCAAACGTATCTATAATTTATGTTTGTTCCATGCTCTTTTGGGTGACATTGTTATAAGTTTTGCTACACTTTTATACCTTTTTATACATATTTGGACTAACCTACTAACTCGGTGCACCCAGTGCCAGTTTCTGTTTGCTGATATCTTTTAATTGTGGGGACTTTACCCCAATTTTCAGAACCCCAAAAATCTCGAGAAAAATATATAAAAAACAGCGTGACGGAAGCTTCACGAAGCACCAAGGTGGGCCAGAGGGAGCCAGACCCTGCGCAGGCGGCCACCCCTGCGCGGCCCCCCTCTTGGCCGCGCCACCAGGCCGCCTGGGTGGAGGGTCCACCCCCTAGCACCCTCCTTTGGCCTATATTTACCCCTCGGATGGAAAACCCTACACATATATCCAGAATCGCGAATTTCTCCACCGTTCCGCCGCCGCAGCGCTTCCGAGATCGGGAGCGCCAGAAGACCTATTCTCGGCACCGTGCCGGAGGGAGGATTGACCTCCGGGAGCTTCTCTACCACCATGGACGCTCCCCGGACATGCCTTGAGTAGTCCTCCTTGGACCATGAGTCCATTACTAGTAGCTATGTGATGTCTTCTCTCCAATCTTGTGCTTCAATGCTTAGAACTTGTGAGCTTCCCTACATGATCAAGGCATCTATATAATTTACATGTTGTTGCTATGCTGAGTTTGCTGGGATCCGATGGATTATGAGATTATGTTCAGATTGTGATGAGTTATATATTTGGTTCTCCTTTTATATTATGTTCTTGAGTAATTCATGCATGTTCTCCGTTGCTTTTAATTGCATTGGCCGAGTAGTAGATTTTAAGTCCAAGAGGGAGTGTTATGCATGACTGTGGATTCATGCCCCCTGATGTCTAGCTTGAGTGACAGAAACATGAGACTAGGGGATGTGTTGTTGCCACCAGGGGGAAAACAATGGTGCTTGTGACCACGGTTGCAAGGATTGTTTAACTTACGCAAAGTTCGTTAATACAATTGTCTGTTGCTTTGAGTTTACACTTTGGGTGGGGCTCGCAACTTAATACCAGCGAGATGTTCTGGATAGATATCTCAAGGTGGATGATTAGAGAGTAGATGCTGATGGATAAACGGTCTACTTGTCTTGGCGTACTGCCCATAACTTTTGAGCCTCTAAGTATCTTGTACCATGATTAGCATTGCGGTGCGTTTATAATTCTGTCAATTGCCCAGTTGTAATTTGTTTACCCAGCATAGTTGTTTATCGTCTTTTGGGAGCGAGACATCACTAGTGAACATCATGGGACTCTGGTCCATATTACCACCATTGTTTACACCTCCACCATTTACTGCTTTTTTTACTTTTCCGTTGCAATCACTATCACTATTCTTGCTTGTGTTTTGATCCTTTGCAAACTACAAGGCCGGAGAGATTGACAACCTCGGTGAACTCGTTGGGAGCAAAGTTATTTGTTATGTGTGCAGGTCCACGTCTTCTGCTAGCGCCGGAGCAGCGGACACCTACTTGTTGATCCTCGGAGTCCTCGTGGTTCAATAAACCTTACAGTCCCTGTGTAAGGGAAATCTGCTGCTGACTACATCTCCACCTTCCACTTGGGTCACCAACGAGGGGCGATAAGTATATCCATCAACTCATCATCACTGTGTCGCCGCCGACGCTCGCCGAAGACCTCCCCGCCCATCCCCGCACGCCCTCGACCTCATGCCGCCCCCTCCAGGCATCGCCGCCCCCCTCCAGGCACTTCCTCACCCTCCCCTCCCGCTCCAGTAAGCCCCCAGTCCCATTGTCCTTCGTCCCCCATTCCGTTTGATGATGCTATTCCCCCACTCCGGTAATTCATGTAGTTTTTTGAAGGCTTCCTAAATTTTAGTTGAACTCGTCTGGTTTTAATGTAATGTGCCACATGAATTAGGTCCAATTTGCATGAAATTCATTTACTATGATTGAAAAACTAGTGAGTTTCTCACTTTTGGTTGTGTTATGAATACTTAGAAGAGTTATCTTCAGCTAGTAGCATATTATCTTACGCTTGATGGACAATGTTAATTCCATGCTTGGAGTTGATGAATTTTTTTATGTGACAATTGTAATGTTTTTTCTTGAACTATATTCTAAAGCCAGCCGTCATTGGATTGTATTTCAAAAAGTTTTCAATGCATAGTTATATGGTACACAACTCTTGTTGGTATAAGCCCATGTTGGTACATAACTCTTGTTGGTATCGCTAATGTTCAAAATGTAAAATGAGCATGAACCACCTGAACCTGGAATGATAGGCTAATAATTAGGAGCTATAGTTCTAGTGGTTTTTATGGTTCAAGGTGACATCTTGAGATACATGTTAATAAGAAAATCAAGATATGTTTGTTGAAGATCTTTTGATAGGATAACTAGAAAGAAGGAAAAAATCATATGGTTCACACTTGAATATTATGTAAAGAAGGTGAAACAAATCATTCTTGTTTGTAAAGTTCATGTAAGTAGGCACATTAGGTTTGAATTAGACAACCAATGGTTTCAAAAAACTTATCTAAACATTGGAGGGCAAAAAGGGACATACAGATTTCACCAACCTACAAAAGGGCACTCGCATGACATGTTGGACACTGTTCATCCAAGGGATAGAAAGAGTCACACCAAGATGATGTATGAGCTAACTAACCAACTAATTAACTAATTAGTTAATTAATCAATTAGTGAAGACTACAAATATCATCCTTTTGTTGGTGTTAATGCATATAATAGTAGTGAGTTTCTCACTTTTGCTTGCTAAGTTTGTGTTAATACATCATATATTGATTATCAAACGTAATAAAAGTAATTTGTGCTTGCTAAGTTCGTGTTAATTCTCACTTTTGCTTGCAAAGTTTGTGGTAAGTTTTGCCAGAATGTCTGAGTGGCCTATGTTATGCCAGAATGTTGAATCATTTCCGTCCCGACAAATTTCAAGCACTCCAGATGTCCACTTTTTAGCAAAGGTCATGCCGAAAATTTTCATGAATTTCGGCATGACTTGTACTAGAAACTAGGACATATCGAGTGCCCGGGAATTACGTGAAAGGGGAATGAATGAACATTCCGACCAAATATAGGCCCCTTTTTTATTATTCATGTTATTCGGCCTAGAATTAAACTATTATACTTAAATACTCGTAGGAAATATGTCTAGCCACAACGAAGCCGAGGGTTCTGGTCGCCTCGAAGAAGACCGTTTTGAGGCAGCAAATCTTTTATTCGATTACGTGGATGAACACCAATTGTGGATGTAGGGTGGCAGTGAGACCAACCCCGACACCGACACTGGCACCAGCATCGACAGTGGCACCGGAACCGACACCATCCCCAAGACCGGCAACGATGCCGACGTAGCCGGTGAATGACCAAAGCCGAAGAGGGAAAGAAAAGCAAACGAGCTCGGCAACGGAAAAATTGTGGTGACACCGATACACCCCACGAACTTAGAGACAATGGCACCGGAGGAAGAGCGCGCATGCTACAGCAATCAACTAGGATGCATCTTCAGGGAAACGGCCAACATCAATGATGAAAAGTTAAGGAAGATACCACATTTGGAGCACATGCTCCTAACGAAGTTGCACAGTAGGTTCATGTTCCCCGGGCAGACTGAAAGCAAAGATCTATGGGCTGACGAACCCATGATAAAGATAAACAACAAGGCATTGGTGACGTTCACCAACGCCTTGTCCGCCTGGAAAGTAAGGTTGAAAAAAAGCGATTGCGAAGAATGAACCGTGGTCCAAGGTTCATGCTAACAACCCAACACTAACGGAAGAGGACTTCGAAAAATTCAAGGAGACTTGTGCTACATAAGAAGTCAAGAAAACGTCGGAGAAAATGATGACGCTCCAATCCAGGAACACACCTCCCCACCGCCTCGGAAGCCATGGTTACGAGGGGAAGTGGGACATAGGGGCCAAGGAGGACGCCGAACGTGAAAGTCACGGAATCCAAGACCCCTTGGCCGAGTTCACCGACCTGCAGGAGCATGACTGGATCAGGGCCCAACACAAGTGGGACCCCGTCAAGAAGATCTTTTACACGGGCCTGAACACGAGGGAGTTCATGAGACTACTGTAATTGTTGTATTACCACCTTATATTAGCTTCCAATGAATTCGACAACAAGTTTTGTCACATTTGTAAATCATCCATGTTCCTTTTGCAGAAAGAGCAGCACCAAAAGGCAGCCAAAATCGACGAGTCCTCTTAGTCGTGGCGAGGCCCGAGAGGGACAACCCGTTCAACCAGGCCCTGAACACATATTGAAAAATGTCTCGATGGGCAAACCTTCGTCATATGGATGTGTGCACGACATCGGAGATGGCGCCTCGTGGAAGAAGTGCTACAATGAGAAGTCGGAGGAAAAAAGGTAGAGACAGATGCTTACTCAACTCACCATCGATGAGAAGGCCATGCTTACGATCGATAAGAGGCAAGCTAAGACCAAAGAAGAGTTGGTCAAGGTACTCAAAGAAAGGGTCAATGCAACTGTGGCAGCTTCCTTGGGCACGTTTGTTCCAGCAGTTTCGGATTGGTCGAAAAAGAACCCAGAAAAAGGGCCAGAGGACTTTCCCCTTCTCAGCTTTGTCCGGAGCAATTCGGTGAACATCGCTGTCGGGACCCCGATCCTAAGCCATATGAATCCAGCCTGTAACACATCACATCTCTTTGCGGTCTCACGCACGGTTAACCCCACGGCTGCAGCCTTACCTTAGCCGGGACCGTTTGCGCCTTTTGACTCGCGCATGCAATTGTGTCGCTAGCAATCCAATGTCAAAGAACCCGGATCGACATGTCTAGTCATAAGCTAAAGCGGCAGTACCGTACAGGGACAGGCATACATGACCCAGCAAAGCAGGTGTCGGTCATCAACGAATGTAGACGAGTCGTAGCAAGCTACAAGGACTCCATTACATACGCGTGACATTTCCCAAAGGGACAGACACAACAGCTAAGGACACATGCCGGTCAACCAATGTGTCCGGAGCAGTAGCGAACTACCATGGCTCGATGGAATCACAAAGGGGCATTTCCCCGTAAGGAGTGCTACTAAGGCATACGACTAGGTATTCGAACCCCATACATATCAAGTACAACACACGTACGCATGGCATACCGATATGTATAGATACATCGATGGCATCACAAATAACCATAAACATACCACCTTTATTTAGAAGGCTCGGAAGAGCCTCACACATAATATTACAAGGTAGGGGTCTCACGACCCATCATCACAAGTCATACACACAATTCTTACAAGCCAGCGGAAGTTTCAAAACTGTCTGAGTACAGACAGATGGAAAGATAAAGGCACATGGCCTGACTATCTACAGACCCATCCTAGGGCCAGATCGTAGTTGGGATACCAGCTACTCGTCGTCGTCGATATTTAGGTAGAACCCTCCATTAGGGTCATTCACAACCTCTGCATCAATTTATTAAGCAAACGTGAGTACAAAAGTACTCAGCAAGACTTTAGGATAGACTATCTACTCATGCAATGTATCAACAAGGAGTTGTCGGGTTTCATGCAGAAAGCCCGCATTTGACTCTTGGATAGACAACTAGCATTTTTAAATAGTTTTGACAACTATGTTTCTCGCACACGAGTCCACTAACACCACAAAAATACTCTATCGTGGAATCATTTCGTCTCCCTACAGAAATGCCGTCCACGACACTCACGCTTATCTTGACAATTTTATGAGTAGCCATTATAGTTATCTATGAACAACATATGCCTCCAAGTAGTCCATATCCGCGGACACGGCTATTCGAATAGATCATAACCCTGCAGGGGTGTACTTCTTCACGCACGCTCTCGCCACTTATCGCTATGTGCACGTCATGCACCTCGGCAACCTTCAAGTGGAAGCCTAGCGAGGGAGTCGGCCATGACCGTTAACCACGCTAATACTTAGTCCAGGTCTATCGCCTATCTGAGGGTAACCCGCACGGAAGTCCGGTCGAGGTTTCCGCCATGGCCCCAAACAATGTGCGCAGGGTTCCCAAGCCAACCATCCGGGTGCCACTTGGTACACCGTGCCACTGCCTGCCGCATCATAGCCCACCTCTAAGGTCAGCGTTACGCACAACCTCCAGCATGACTATAAACACCAGAAACTACTTGCAACTCCTGGACCGAGTACTAAGCGATTAATAAGTCGAGAGGGTCAATTAAGTATCCCAACGTGTGGTAGTATCTAGTCTTGGATTACATACACGGAACTCAGTTCCTAAGGACGGTTCCAATGAAACAACCCGCCATGTACTCCTACATAGCCTTTCACCGGTACCTTTACCAACTCAGGTTCAACACACCACCTTTACTCACTGAACACATTCTCACAATCCTGCTCATCACCCAGATGACAGACCATACACAACTCCAAGCATAGTATGCATAGTAGGACAAGGCACATCATGGCTCAAGCATCTACCAGGTATGCTAGGTTGCAAGGTTCGACTATTTACTGTGACGAGGACATGTCATGCAAAGGAATTGGGTTCAACTAATGTGGCAAAATAATTTAAAGCATTTGATCCTAATGCAATAAATAAGAGCAGGAGCGAGAACATGGGATTTATCGGGATGATCAAAAGGGTTGCTTGCCTTGTTGCTCAGCAGAGGGGTGATATCCGTCAGTCGGATAATCAGACGTATCCGGAGGGGTGGAGCCTACCAGAATAACAACAATCAATCAATATCAGACATATGCAACAAAATGATGCATGAAATGCAATGTAGCATGGTTTGAAATGACTAGCAGAACCCTTTGGGGTGATCTTGATTTGAAATCATAATTCAATTATCATTTGAATTATAAATTTATCAAATTATTTTAATTGATTTGACCTGATGCTCTTTCATAACTTTGGTTTTCATGCATGAAGATGGTATTTTGAGGTGCTGATTGTTCTTGATCAATGTTTGGTCATAACAATTGAAGTGGACTTCAAATAGGTATCAAATTCCAACTCCAACCCATTTTTTTAATTTTTCCTATTTACCATTTTACCTATTTGGTGATGTTGACTTATTCAAACATGCATGAAAATGTCATAATCAGATTCTTTGGATTTTTGTGATCATTTTTCATATATAATTTATTTTCATTGGACTTACAGATTATTTTCTATGATTTTTAGAAGTTTTAGACATTTTCTGGAATTTCTTTATAACAGAAAATCCCATTATTGCGTCAGCTCTGCGTCAGCACTGCGTCAGCAGGTTAGCTGACCTGGTCAGGTCAAACCTGACATGTGGGGGCCACTGGTCAGCGTCACAGGGGCTAATCCCGCGCTGACCAGCCCTAAGTGGGTTTGACCCACTCCTGGGGCCCACTATCAGTGGTTGTTAGTGTTAATTTACACGGGGTAGGGTGGCCACGTCATTCCCCGCCAGAGGCTGACAGGAGGCTACCAAACCCGCGGTGGTTCCTCGCCGGAGTTGCTCCAAAACTCGCTGCGGTGCTCAGATTCGAGTGCCGAAAGCACTGGGATGAATCCCAGGCTCGGCATCATCCAACTAGGGCAGCAAGAGAGGCTGAGGGTGGCCGGAGGACACCGGCGACGAGCTATGGCGGCTGCCGGAGCTCGGTTTTGATGGCCACAGTGCTAGAGTGCAGGAGAGAGAGAAAAGACAAGGGAAACACTCGTGAGCTCACGGTGGTGATGATGGGGGGCTCAGACTGCTCGGGGAGGTGGTGTAGCCAGCGATCTAACGATGACTTGCCGGCGGCCGGAGGTTGAAGACGACGGCGATTGATGCATTGTAGAGCCCCGGGGGTCGATTCCTTTGGCGTAGATGACGAGCTCGACGAGGCGGAGGTGATGGAACGCTAGGGCAGGTTTTCCTGTGGCTAGACAGCTCTGTTGCCTCGAGCTCAAGCTCCTCCAATGGTGGTAGGAAGAGGAGAGGAAGAAACCGAAGGGGGGAGGGGAAATGGAGAGAGGGAGAGGATAAGGGAGTGCGTGGGGGTTTCGTTCCCGCTGTTGCGCTGTCCTGGGGGCGTCGGAGGGTGACACGGCGAAGCAGGAGGTGGAGGAGGCCGCCGCTCGGTCTCTCCTCTGCCAGTAGGAACACGTAGAAGACGACCCTGCCCTTGGTGAGCCGGGCCTGGAGGTAGGCGTAGAATAGGCTTTTTTTGTTTTTTTGGTTTTAATCTGCTGGCATTTGTTGCTATTTGTTTTGGCTCCAAAAGTAAATCAAATTAATTTTAAATATCCTGGGGTGTTAGTTGGAATATTTCCAACTACTCATAAAGTTTTCAACATTTTTGAAAACTTTAAATTATTTGAAAACAAATATATAATTGAATTCAGTAGCTTTTAACTTAAAATTAAAATGCCAAAAGTGGATTGAAAATAAGTTTCATCTCTGATATCTTGTTTTGTATATTTATCACAAAAGATGAACTTTTCTTAAGGCCATTTTGGGTTCAATGATTTGACATCAAGTTTGAAATGCTTTTGAATGAGGGGTTGCTAGGGTTTTGATTTGGTTTTCTTGCTTTGCTTTTGGGTTTTCATTTCATTTCCTTGGATGCATTGAAAGAAAACATGAGCACATCTTACTAAACCTAATAGGGATCAGGGATGTGACAACTCACCCCCACTCAAAAGAATCTCGTCCCGAGATTTGGAAGTCGTCGGGAATAGCGCGGGGTACTCAAGTCGGAGACGATCCTCTCTTTCCCATGTTGTGTCCTTTTCAGAATGATTTGACCATTGAACTTTAAGAAACTTGAGGTTTTGACGTCGAGTGGTACGCTCAGCTTGATCAACAATACACATAGGGTATTCTTGGTATGAAAGGTTATCTTGGAGATCAAGCGTTTCGTGGTCCACTTCACGGATAGGATCCGAAAAGCAATGCCTGAGTTGCGAGACGTGGAATACATCATGAACCTTGGAAAGATGCGGAGGAAGTTCCAACTGGTAGGCAACTTCTCCTCGTTTGGCAAGAATGCGAAAAGGACCAATGTAACGAGGAGCCAACTTGCCCTTGATACCGAATCGATGGGTACCCTTTAGAGGTGTAACCCTAAGGTAAGCCTTCTTGTCAACTTCAAAGGTCACAGCCTTATGATGACCATCATATTGGCTCTTTTGACGAGACTGGGCTGTTTTCAGCTTTTCACGAATAATGCGAACTTGCTCTTCTGCATCCTGGATCATATCCGGGCCAAAGAGTTGCCGCTCTCCAGTTTCTAACCAATTAAGAGGTGTTCGACATCTTCGTCCATAGAGAACTTCAAAAGGATCTTTGCCCAAGCTTGATTGATAACTATTGTTATAGGCAAATTCGGCGAATGGAAGGCACTTCTCCCAATTCATACCGAACGATATAACACAAGCTCGGAGCATATCTTCTAGGACTTGATTCACTCTTTCTACTTGACCACTTGATTGAGGATGGAAAGCAGTGCTAAAAGATAAGTGAGTCCCCATGGCATTCTGAAAACTCTCCCAGAAGCGAGAAGTAAAGATACTTCCACGGTCCGAGTTAATCTCCAGAGGAACACCATGAAGAGACAATATTCGAGAGATATATAACTCTCCTAGCTGGCTAGCTGTTATACTCTCACGAACTGGAAGAAAATGAGCTACTTTGGAAAGACGGTCAATGACCACAAAGATAGCATTATTTCCTTTCTTGGTCTTGGGAAATCCGATGATGAAATCCATACTGACTTTATCCCATTTCCATTCAGGAATAGCTAAAGCTTGAAGGGTGCCAGCAGGCCTTTAATGTTCTGCCTTAACTCGACGACAAACATCGCAGTTAGCAACGAACTCAGCAATTTCTCTCTTCATCCTAGTCCACCAAAACCTCTGGCGTAGGTCCTGATACATCTTAGTACTACTAGGATGAATGGTGAGAGGAGAATCATGAGCCTGCTTAAGGATCAATTGCCGCAGACATTTGCTCTTAGGAACCACTAGACGGTTCTGAAAGAACACAACACTTTGCTCATTGATAGAGAAATCCCTAGTGTTTCTGCTAGCAATATTATTCTTGATCCGGGATATACCCTTATCATATGCTTGCACGACTATGATTTGATCCCTAAGAGTAGGCTTCGCCACCAGGGTAAAAAGGAATCCTTGAGGAACAATGTGAAGATTTAACTTCTGAAATTCCTCATAGAGACGTGGTTGACCTTGTTGTAGCATCAGATTGTTACAATAAGACTTACGACTTAGTGCATCAGCCATAACATTGGCCTTCCCCGGGGTGTAAGTTATCCCTAAGTCGTAATCCGTGATCAACTCAACCCACCGTCTTTGACTGAGATTCAAATCCGGTTGGGTGAAGATATATTTCAGACTTTGGAGATCAGTGAATATTTCGCAATGATTACCAAGAAGGTAATGTCGCCAGATTTTAAGTGCATGGACTACTGTTGCAAGCTCAAGATCATGTGTGGATAATTATCCTCATGTGGACGCAACTGTCGAGATGCTATGCAATCACATGACGATCCTGCATGAGAATGCAACCTAATCCTTGTCGCGAGGCGTCGCAGTAGATAACAAAGTCCTTAGAGAAATCTGGTGGTAGCAACACAGGTGCGGAAGTCAGGCGTGTTTTCAGTTCCTGAAAACTATGCTCACACTGTGGTGTCCACTCGAACTTTTTATCTTTCTTGAGGAGTTCAGTTAGAGGCTTTGCAACCTTGGAGAAATTCTCGACAAAGCGGCGACAGTAGCTCGCTAAACCAAGAAAACTCCTAACTTGCTTAACCGATTCAGGTTGAGTCCAATCAAGGACAGCTTGAACTCTCTCGGTATTGACAGCAATGCCCTTACCAGAGATTACGTGACCTAGATAGGTCACTTCTGGTAACCAAAATTCACATTTTGAAAACTTGGCATAAAGGTGATGCTCTCGAAGTTTCATCAATACCAGCCTTAGATGCTCGGCATGTTCTTGTTCGTTCTTCGAGTAGATGAGAATATCATCGAGGTATACTACAACGAATTTATCCAAATACTCCATGAAGATTGAATTCATCAAGCGAGAGAAGGTGGCTGGGGCATTGGTTAAACCAAAGGACATGATGGTGTACTCGTATTGGGCATAACGAGTGACAAAAACCGTTTTTGGAATGTCCCCGTTCTTGATCTTGATTTAATGGTATCCCAACCTCAAATCCATTTTTGAGAAGACTGAGGATCCAGCAAGCTGGTCATAAATATCATTAATCCTGGGGAGCGGATATTTGTTCTTTATGGTGACCAGATTAACTGTTTGATAATCTAGAACCATCCGATCCGTTCTGTCTTTCTTCTTGACGAAGAGGACGGGACAAGCCCAAGGAGAAGAGCTAGGATGAATGAAACATTTATTCAAGGCCTCATCTAATTGCTTTTTAAGTTCGGCTAGCTCCAGGGGTGCCATTTTATAAGGTCTTCCGGCTATTGGAACGGTTCCCGGAACAAGGTCTACCACAAACTCTACATCTTTGTGAGGTGGAATTCCTGGCAGTTCCTCTGGAAAAACATCCGGGAAGTCACGGACTACCGGAATGTCTTCAAGTTCTGGAAGAGGGTTGGCATTGAGGGAATAGAGTTCGCATTTGGCAACTCGAGTAGAGACATTGACTATCTCACCCTAGGGATGGGTAAGCTGAACATTTCTAGAATGAGTATCAATCTTGGCATAATGAGCTGACATCCAGTCCATACCCAAGATGATATTGATATCCAAAGATTTCAGGGCTATCAAAGATGCTAGAAAAACTAGCTTGTCTACTAGAATTTCATTGTCATAGGTTATCCTGGAGGTTTGCCACTTACTACCAGGGGTTTGACAACCAATGGGATTGGCATATCACAGAAATACATGTTATGCAACTGTGCATAACTTTCTGAAATGAAGGAATGAGATGACCCAGTGTCAAAAATAACAGACGTTGGGTGATGATTAACAAGGAGTGTACCTAGTATGACGTCGGGATCCTCTGCAGCTTCTTCTGCTGAAACATAGTTCACACGGCCACGTGCAGGAGTTGGCTTCACATAGTAAGCTTTGCCCGACTTGCCTTGCCCAATGGACTTTATGGGTTGCTAGGCACCCATGTTCTGAAGACACTCTCGGGAATAGTGCCCTCGTTCTCCACACTTGTAACATATCACCTGATTGGCATGTGGTGCAACATTGCTAGCTGGACCACCATAGGTTTTTGCTGGAGGGTTGGTCTGCTTCGTCTGAGGCGCCCCATAGGATAGCCTCGTAGTGTATCTTGGCGGCAGAGAACTATTTGTAACCCACAACCTGCATTTTGGGAACGCTGAACCAGATGACGAGCCCGAGTCACGGGAGTGCTTCTTTGTGGCTTCATAGTCGGTATGACCAGTCTCGGCACTGATCGCCTTGTTGACAAGAGCTTGAAAGCTTGTACATTCGTGGAGGCGCAAATCACGACGAAGTTCACGGCTCAGACCCTTACAGAATCTTGCTTGCTTATTGGCATCAGTAGAGACCTCCTCTGTTGCATAGAGGGCGAGGTTACCGAACTCGCGGCTATAGGCATCCACGGTCAACTTTCCCTGGGTGAATGCACATAACTCCTCTCTCTTTTTGTCCATCAAGCCCTCTGGAATATGGTGCAGACGGAAGGCTGCACTAAAGTCTGCCCATGTGGTTGCTGGTCTGACAGGACGCATATCTTCAAAGTTCTCCCACCATAGATTGGCAGGTCCTTCCAGAAAGTACGCCGCAAAGGCCACCTTGTCGGCCTCAAAAACATTTGTAGAGCGAATCTTGCATGATATACTGCACAGCGAATCATCAGCGTCGAGGGGATCGATGGAGTGATGGAACTTTGGAGGATTCAGCTTCACAAAGTCATTGAGGGACACTGCATCATTCCTAGGCTGACGAGCCGTATTTTTCTCAATACGCTCTAATAGACGGTTGGTCTCCCTTTTGTTTCTCTCTGCCTCAAGCATAACTTCCGCCAGAGAAGGAGGGTGAGGCAGTTCCTCCTGCGATGCTTGACTACCCTCTCCTTGCTCATGAGCAGGGGCACGGTTCAACCTGGTGAACACCATCCTGACAAACAAACTCACAGCTTAGACCAATATCAACATCAACACTAACTATGGATTAAGAATGCACTGAACACATGGAATGCGGAAATGAACATCCGAACAACATGGTAACAAGCAACTGCTATATATACACCATGGTTCATACACACCATTACATAGTTCAGTACAACCTTAACCAAAGAGCAAACTACTGAAAACATGAAACTACTCATCAGAGGCTTCCAAGCTTCCTATACATTATTTATCTATGCATCCGGAATTCATCTCACGACCCAAGACAAGTCACACAGGCATGTGGAAGTACAACTACTACCATACTATCCTTTTACTCACGGTTCAGGCATCCGCATAGAACATCTCATAAAGATTGCCTCCATGGCTTGGAAGCTCAACCTGCGGATCAGGAAATACTCCAGCCTGAGACCCCTGGGATCCGTAAGGACACGGGTGTGGCCTTGGTCCCCTGACTGGTGGTAGTAGAGGTCCCCGAAGAGGGGTGAATCCTCCTATAGCAGGCCAGTCAACATGAGCCGGAAGATGGGTCCTAACAGGGTTCAACATCTCCATATCTCCATACCCTATCTGGACTACAGGTGCCAGTTGTGTCAAAGCCATCCACAGACGGGCACGTGTAGCATAAAGCTCCATACGAAGGGCACGAGCATCCCTGTCTCTATTCTCTAGCATCTCAGCAGTGGACTGCAGCAGTGGATCCTCCATAGAGAAATCAAAGTAGACCCCACTGAGGTATCCTTCTTCACCTGGCTGAGAGGCGGGAACATAGCAGAACTCTGCATTATGCAGCAGTGCATGTCTGGCCCTCATGATGGTCAGCATTGAATAGGCAGCATCTTGTACTGCCATGTCAACAGTGACCCCCAATCCATAAGACCAATGGATCGGCTCCTCAGCTCCAAGGTAATCTGGGAATACCCTAACAGTACACAGATACTGACTCTGATTAAAATCCCGGTAATGCTCCTCCACTGTGTACTCTGGGTACCAGCGGTAACCGGATACTGACATCATCCTGACTAGCATGGCCGTAAGACCCGGCACATCAATGCACCTAGTCAGACGGACCACCTGACGAGAAGGACAGCCAGGCATCTGAAAATAGAGAGTAATGCAAAAGCATTAGAGCTCTAAAGACAAAATTGGGCAGCATAACGGCTGTAAATGCTCAAAAACAATTTTGAGACAACCCATAACAATACGGTAGCGTAACCACTCAACTACCAAGTTCAATTTGATGGTCATCAAAACTTACTTTCTTTTCCTTGGAATAAAAGAAACCCGAAGTAACTCTCGACTCGTTGTCCTATAATCTACCGGTCAGAAACACGAGCCTAACAGAAAGATAAGTAACCTAGTCCTTAATCCCCGCAGAAAAGACGAGGATGACCAGAATAGAATAATTAAAGAAGAGAAGCAAGAATCTTACGTTCCCTTCCACAAACAATTCCCTTATGTATAACTAAAGCGATTCTAGACTCAACTTCGAACAGTTTGGCTTAGTAATCCTACAGTCAGTCAGGCTCTGATACCAACGCTGTCGGGACCCCAATCCTAAGCCATAGGAATCCAGCCTGTAACACATCGCATCTCTTTGCGGTCTCACGCATGGTTATCCCCACAACTGCAGCCTTACCTTAGCCGGGATCGTTTGCGCCTTTTGACTCACGTATGCAATTCTGTCGCTAGGAATCCAATGTCAAAGAACCCGGATTGACATGTCTAGTCATAAGCTAAAGCGGCAGTTCCGTACAGGTACAGGCATACATGACCCAGCAAAGCAGGTGTCGGTCATCAACGAATGTAGACGAGTCGTAGCAAGCTACAAGGACTCCATTACATACGCGTGACATTTCCCAAAGGGACTGACACAGCAGCTAAGGACACATGCCGGTCAACCAATGTGTCCGGAGCAGTAACGAACTACCATGGCTCAATGGAATCACAAAGGGGACTTTCCCCGTAAGGAGTGCTACTAAGGCATACGACTAGGTATTCGAACCCCATACATATCAAGTACAACACACGTACGCATGGCATACCGATATGTATAGATACATCGATGGCATCACAACATAACCATAAACATAAAACCTTTATTTAGAAGGCTCGGAAGAGCCTCACACATAATATTACAAGGTAGGGGTCTCACGACCCATCATCACAAGTCATGCACACGATTCGTACAAGCCAGTGGAAGTTTTAAAACTGTCTGAGTACAGACAGATGGAAAGATAAAGGCACATGGCCTGACTATCTACAGACCCATCCGAGCGTCAGATCGTAGCTGGGATACCAGCTACTCGTCGTCGTTGATATCTAGGTAGAACCCTCAATTAGGGTCATTCACAACCTCTGCAACAATTTATTAAGTAAACGTGAGTACAAAAGTACTCAGCAAGACTTTAGGATAGACTATCTACTCATGCAATGTATCAACAAGGAGTTGTGGGGTTTCATGCAGAAAGCCAGCATTTGACTCTTGGCTAGACAACTTGCATTTTTAAATAATTTTGACAACTATGTTTCTCGCACACGAGCCCACTAACACCACAACAATATTTTATCATGGAATCATTCCGTCTCCCTACGGAAATGTCGTCCACGACACTCATGCTTATCTTGACAATTTTATGAGTAGCCATTATAGTTATCTATGAACAACATATGCCTCCAAGTAGTCCATATCTGTGGACGCGGCTATTCGAATAGATCATAACCCTGCAGGGGTGTACTTCTTCACACACGCTCTCGCCACTTATCGCTATGTGCACGTCATGCACCTCAGCAACCTTCAAGCGGAAGCCTAGCGAGGGAGTGGGCCACGACCGTTAACCACGCTGATACTTAGTCCAGGTCTATCGCCTATCTGAGGGTAACCCGCACGGAAGTCCGGTCGAGGTTTCTGCCACGGCCCCAAACGATGTGCGCAGGGTTCCTAAGCCCACCATTCGGGTGCCACTTGGTACACCGTGCCACTGCCTACCGCATCATAGCCCACCTCTAAGGTCAGTGCTACGCACGGCCTCCAGCATGACTATAAACACGAGAAACTACTTGCAACTCCTGGACCGAGTACTAAGCGATTAATAAGTCGAGAGGGTCAATTAAGTATCCCAACGTGTGGTAGTATCTAGTCTTGGATTACATACACGGAACTCAGTTCCTAAGGACGGTTCCAATGAAACAACCCGCCATGTACTCCTACATAGCCTTTCACCGGTACCTTTAGCAACTCAGGTTCAACACACCACCTTTACTCACCGAACACATTCTCACGATCCTGTTCATCACCTAGATGACAGACCATACACAACTCTAAGCATAGCATGCATAGCAGGACAAGGCACATCATGGCTCAAGCATCTACCAGGTATGCTAGGTTGCAAGGTTCGACTATTTACTGTGACGACGACATGTCATGCAAAGGAATTGGGTTCAACTAATGTGGCAAAATAATTTAAAGCATTTGATCCTAATGCAATAAATAAGAGCAGGAGCGAGAACATGGGATTTATCGGGATGATCAAAATGGTTGCTTGCCTTGTTGCTCAGCAGAGGGGTGATATCCGTCAGTTGGATAATCAGACGTATCCGGAGGGGCGGAGCCTACCAGAATAACAACAATCAATCAATATCAGACATATGCAACAAAATGATGCATGAAATGCAATGTAGCATGGTTTGAAATGACTAGCGGAACCCTTTGGGGTGATCTTGATTTGAAATCATAATTCAATTATCATTTGAATTATAAATTTATCAAATTATTTTAATTGATTTGACCTGATGCTCTTTCATAACTTTGGTTTTCATGCATGAAGATGGTATTTTGAGGTGCTGATTGTTCTTGATCAATGTTTGGTCATAACAATTGAAGTGGACTTCAAATAGGTATCAAATTCCAACTCCAACCCATTTTTTTAATTTGTCCTATTTACCATTTTACCTATTTGGTGATGTTGACTTATTCAAACATGCATGAAAATTTCATAATCAGATTCTTTGGATTTTTGTGATCATTTTTCATATATAATTTATTTTCATTGGACTTACAGATTATTTTCTATGATTTTTAGAAGTTTTAGACATTTTCTAGAATTCCTTTATAACAGAAAATCCCATTATTGCATCAGCTCTGCGTCAGCAGGTTAGCTGACCTGGTCAGGTCAAGCTTGACATGTGGGGGCCACTGGTAAGCGTCACACGGGCTAATCCCGCGCTGACCAGCCCCTAAGTGGGTTTGACCCACTCCTGGGGCCCACTGTCAGTGGCTGTTAGCGTTAATTAACAAGGGGTTAGGGTGGCCATGTCATTCCCCGTCGCAGGCTGACCGGCGGCAACCAAACCCGCGGCGGTTCCTCGCCGTAGTTGGTCCAAAACTCGCTGTGGTGCTCGGATTCGAGTGCCGAAAGCACTGGGATGAATCTCAGGCTCGGCCTCATCCAACTAGGGTAGCAAGAGAGGCTGAGGGTGGCCGGAGGGCACCGGCGACGAGCTGTGGCGGCTGCCGGATCTCGGTTTCGATGGCCATGGTGCTAGAGTGCAGGAGAGAGAGAGAGAGAAAAGAGAGGGGAAACACTCATGAGCTCACGGTGGTGATGATGCGGGGCTCAGACTGCTCGGGGAGGTGGTGTAGCCTGCGATCTAACAACGACTTGCCGACGGCCGGAGGTTGAAGACGACGGCGATTGATGCGTTGCAGAGCCCCAGGGGTCAATTCCTTTGGCGTAGACGACGAGATCGACGAGCGGAGGTGATGGAACGCTCTAGGAGGTTTTCGTGTGGCTAGAGAGCGCGGTTGCCTCGAGCTCAAGCTCCTCCAGTGGCGGCAGGAAGGGGAGAGGAAGAAACCGATGGGGGGAGGAGAAATGGAGAGAGGGAGAGGATAAGGGAGTGCGTGGGGGTTTCGTTCCCGTTGTCCTGGGGGTGTCGGAGGGTGACACGGCGAAGCAGGAGGTGGAGGAGGCCGCCGCTCGGTCTCTCCTATGCTAGTAGTCAGAGGTAGAAGACGACCCTGCCCTTGGTGAGCTCGGCCTGGAGGTAGGCGTAGAATAGGTTTTTTTCTTTTTTTTTCTTTTTTAATCTGCTGGCATTTGTTGCTATTTGTTTTGGCTCCAAAAGTAAATCAAATTAATTTGAAATATCCTGGGGTGTTAGTTGGAATATTTCCAACTACTCATAAAGTTTTCAGCATTTTTGAAAACTTTAAATTATTTGAAAACAAATATATAATTGATTTCAGTAGCTTTTAACTTAAAATTAAAATGCCAAAAGTGGATTGAAAATAAGTTTCATCTCTGATATCTTGTTTTGTATATTTATCAGAAAAGATTAACTTTTCTTTAGGCCATTTTGGGTTCATTGATTTGACATCAAGTTTGAAATGCTTTTGAATGAGGGGTTGCTAGGGTTTTGCTTTGGTTTTCTTGCTTTGCTTTTGGGTTTTCATTTCATTTCCTTGGATGCATTGAAATAAAACATGAGCATATCATACAAAACCTAATAGGGATCAGGGATGTGACAATCGCACAACCAGCACCTGCTCACGCAACCGCACAAGCTCCCGTACCTGGTCTCGATCCGGTTCATAGCAGCCCGTCCTCCGTCTCTGGCATGCTCCGCAGGGCTTCATCTTTGGCTAAGCTCGACGTCATCACGGTAATTACGCGTCATACACTCTTCACCAGCATATCTATAGTCTTCCATTTCAGTTGCTTTTCGGATGTCTGACATCATAGTCATGTCTTCGCAGGCCGACGAAACCCTGTGCACCCTACTCTACGATATCAACGGCTAGAAGGTGGATGTGGGAAAGGCAACGACGTGAAGTCAAAGGACCGCATGCTCTACAACCGACAGATGCTCCATAGCGTATTCAAAGTTTGTGTGGCCAGTGTCAAAGTGGGCTTCGAGGATTTGCCTCTTCCAGTACCAGTCGATGATGACGAGACCCCTAAATAGATTGGCGCATGCAAGAGCTGGTTCTTTCCTTGGCCGGAGACTCACCTTCCTGTCGAGGCGCGCGGTAGAACACCAATGCAACTCCTCAACAAGGTATGTACACCACCTCACCTACCCAATTACCTGCACCTGTCATGGCAAGTGATAGAAGACGACACAGTGAGGGAGGGCCTCCATTATTGCCAGATGATGTTGCCCCCGTCTAAGAAGAAAATGCTGATGATGTCATGGAGGATGGTGATGATGACCTTAACCAGTATATCAATACCGGCTATGACGATGATCGGCACTATGACTCGGGCTATGAACATGGAGATGACTTGATGTTGCCTGATTTGCTGGAGCCAGAACATCCTACGGCTGATTGCAAAAAGTCTCTCTTCATGCGATCCTCGCAGGATCCCCATCCAGATGCCGCCTCTACCCAGCAAGAACTACGCGGGGGCCGTCCACTGATGATTAGCCCGGCGATACTGGGGGTGGTGATTAGGTAATGTATGGTGGGCTCACTACCGCCACCCGCCAAGAAGCAAAGGAGGAGACCGGGCAGGAAAGGCTCTAAAGGCGCGAGAGCTGCATCAAGCAGCCAACCGCCTCTGAAGCCCCGAGAGGTAGACAGAATACCTGTCGTAGGTGCGGAGCGTTTCCATGTCGCTAGCCACCCGATCCTACCTTAGAAAGCGCTAGAGAACATACTGAACAATGATCTAAGGACACTTCATTATGATGTGCTGGCCATAGAGAAAAGACTTCTCAGCTCAGAACTTTTCCCGAGTTCCGGGTGCGATGTCATACATCGACAGATGGCACCCAGATAAGTTCATCCTACTATTTCACTACATCTATGACATGTTCCACATGACCAAGCTAGATTTTTAGTTCATCCGACTATATGCGATGTATCTCAACTACATGAACAGGCATGAGAACATAGAATATATATGCATTGCGGACCCGTACTATATGCACGAGAGCTTCTTGACAGTCTGCAAAAAGCATCGTGACTATGCGAACAAGTACACCAGCGAGTTCATGATCGCAAAGAAGGACATGGAAATTATTCTCCTGCCTAATCATCCCACGTAAGTCATCCGCGGATATCCTTTCGTAAGTTTTGATCATTCCTTTGCTAGCATGGAGGCTAATTTGAGGTGTACTTATTTTGCACAGTGGGGAGGGGGTCCTCATCTGTGTGTACCCACAATACTCCCATGCTTTGTACTTGGACTCAGCGAAGAACATCAAGAAAAAGGATTACATGCACATAAAGAGTGTTCTCGATAGTGCCATTTTAACCTTCAACCTTACTCGTGGATATATCAAGGTGAAAAGGTACACGCATAAAGCTCCTGCTTTCGGACATAAGACCAACTTCTACTGCATCCAGCAACCGAACAATAGTAAGGCTGAAGGATTCTTCCTCATGCATCACATGATCGAGTACAGAAGTGATAAACAACGCCTTCGCATGTCAGCTTCTTCTAGTGATGCCGAGATTGTAAACTAGGCCACGAGCATAGGAAGGACACTGGATCATCGAATACGAGCTGAGTTTGATCACATACAGTGTGAGCTTTCCCATGTGATCATGAAGGAGGTCGTAGAACAAACATGGATGTTCTTACATGGGCCAATGAGGCGGGAGAATGTCCGAGAACTGCTACTCGCTCAACGTCTGGACCTGAATCCTTTCACAAAGCTCGGGTCCTTCCTCCCTGACTATGAAGATTGGAGTGCCGACATGGAGGAGTGATTGACGATGGCAATGTGTGTTTACAATTAGTACTACTATCTTTCTATGAACTAGCGTACATCGCTCTAGTTAATTAGATTGTGTATGAGGAACTTCATTATTTATGTTTACTATAGGTTGCTTGTATTTGGATAACTATGCATCTTTGTGTTTCTCAAGTACATTATGTTGCTTATTATCGTTGAATTTATCAACTTACGATGCAGGTATATAGATCAGAGATGGCAAAGGACTGATACGTCATATTCATTGAGAGGGTTCCACGAGTGTATGACCACTGGCCATACGCTCAGGCCCAGGTGGACAGGTACCCGGGCGCTAGCCATAGAGGGTTCGACAACAGAGCCGAAGCGGAAAAGAGTTACTTGAGGTGGATGCTACGGGAAAAGAGGGAGCGAAACCGGTGCCTCAATAAGTACTACATAGTCGCGCTCTTTCTCATGTTGATCGCTCTTCTCTTCTGCATCATGGTTTAGATAGAGATGAAGAAACTTGTGGGTGTGCCATGACCATGCAGTTGCATTTATTCGAGACATGACTTGTGTATCGCTATTTTCAAGATGTGATGATATTTTTGTTGGATAATGATGATGGTATATATGACGAGACTACTTTATGTGTATGATATGATGAGAATAATGTATATTTATTATGATATGATGAAACTACTATATAGAGCATGCACAAATACGTAGAGGGGAATTAAATTCTTGAAAGTAGGAATATTAGCATTAATGCTCGTAGGAATATTAGAAGTAGCGCTGGTTTAGCAGCAACGCTTGGTGTCCTCTAGCGCTACTGCTAACTTGGTTACCAGTATCGCTGGTTATCCAACGCTACTGCTAAAACTTACGTGTAGCGCCTTAGCACTAGCGCTGCCACCAGCGCTACTGGTATGGGTAAATCAAACGCTACTACTAGCCTTTCTCCTAGTAGTGCTACTACTATTATCCACCCATCGACCGCTATTCAGCATGAATCTAGAGTATTAAGTAAAACAAAGTAATGCTTGGAGAACAATGACATGATGTAGATAAAGAGAACTTAATTAATATGAATCAACCCTATCATTTTTTCCTTAGTGGCAACAATACAAATACGTGTCATGTCCCTTTTTGTCACTGGTATTGAGTATTGCAAGATTGAACCCACTATAATGCACACCTGACACTGAAGATAGATTAATCTAGTTGGCCAAACAAAATCAATAGATCGGAGAGATTTACGAAGCACTAATAATCATGCAAATAAGAATCAGAAATAATTTTAGAGGAGACTCAAATCTTTATCATGAATAATCTGAACATAAACCCATAATTCATCGGATCCCAACAAACACACTGAACAAAGTGATTACATCGAATAGATCATCACGAAGATGTGATGAACTTTGTATTGAAGAACAATGGGAGCAGAAAGGATGATGTGGAGGCCCTCCACGATCGATCCCCTTCATGCAGGGCACCGGAGAAGGGCTCTAGATGGGCACATGGCAGAACAAAATCTTGCGGCGGCGAAAAAGTGTTTCAGGAACTCCCCCGGGGTTTTTGAGATTAAGAATAATTTCTAAGATGGGGAACAAGGTCAGGGGACAAGGGGGTGGCCCACAAGCTAACATGGCACGACCACCCCCCACGGCACGCCCTGTTTGCTTCTGCAGCCGTGATACCTGTGATCTGTGTTGGGTTTTCTATGAAGAGGAACGGGTTATGGCAGCACAATGTGGGTAATTATTTCCCTCAGCTATGAAACCAAGGTTTACCGAACCAATAGGAATATCAACAACAACCTTCTTTAGCTGTTGCACACAAAAGAACAAACAACTTGCACCCAACGCGGGCAAGAGGGTTGTCAATCCCCTTGGTCCCGTTATTTGCAAGCAAGTGAGATGTGTAGATAATTGCAAATCACAAAATAAAATGAAAACAAGTAAATGGTAGAAAGGTATTTAAGGTTTTGTAAATATATGATGAATAGACCCGGGGGGCATAGTTTTCCCTAGTGGCATCTCGCAGGAAAACAACATAAGGTGGGTAAAGAAATTACTTTTGGGCAGTTGATAGAAAAGAGGATAGTTATGCGATATTGAAAGCAATGATCATGTGTATATAGGCATCACATGCATAAAAAATAGGCTGACTCCTGCCTGCAGTTATTAATATTACTCCACTCATCGATCGCTATCTAGCATGCATCTAGAGTATTAAGTAAAACAGAGTAATGCATGGAGAAAGATGACATGATGTAGAAAAAGTAAACTCAAGCAATATGAATAAACCCCATCATGTTATCCTTAGTAGCAGCAACACAAAGACGCATCTTGTCCCCTTCCGTCACTAGGATATAGACACTTGCCAGGTTGAACCTACTACACCGCAACTCTTTCACCGAAGAAATATCAATCTAGTTGGCCTAACTATTTCAATAGAACAGAGAGAATTACCAAGCTATCATAGTCATGCAAATAATAATCATATTAGAAGTCAAATAAGACTCAAATATTTATCATGAATAATCTGAATATAAACCCACAATTCATCGGATCCCAACAAATGCACCGCACAAAAGGATTACATCATATGGATCAAAGTGAAGATGCGATGCTCATTGTATTGAAGATTAAGAGAGCAACAGAGAGAGAGAGAGAGATTTCCATATAGCTACTAGCCATGGACCCATAGGTCTCTGGTGAACTACTCACACATCATCATGAGGGTAGCAAGGTTCATGAAGAGGCCCTCCGTGATCAATCCCACCTCCGGCAGGTTGCCCGAACGGAGCTCCAGATGGCCTCCCATCGGAACAGAGACTTGTGGAGGCGTAAAAAGTGTTTTGTGACTGCCTCTAAGGTTTTTGGTATATATGAGGATTTATAAGCCAGAGAACAGAGTTGAGATAGCCTCGTGGGTCCCATAAGCCATCGGGGCGCCCTGCCAGACCGCGCCGCGTTGTCTTGTGGGGCCCTCGGGTAGCCTCGAACCTTCTTCTGATACTCATTGGTGTTTTTTTTGTCCAGAAAAAATCTCCAAAAAGTTTCAGGTCAATTGGAATTCGTTTGGTATTGAAAACCTGAAAAGTGAAAAATATGCGGAAAACAACAACTGGCACTAGGCACTTGGTCAATAGGTTAGTGCTGAAAAATAATATAAATTGGTAAAAAAAAATATCGAACCATATCCTAGAATGACAATATATCATCATGGAACAATACAAAATATAGATACGTTGGAGAGGTATCAACCATCCCCAAGCTTTATTCATGCTCGTCCTCGAGTAGGTAAATGATAAAAACAGAAAATTTGATGTGACATGCTACCCATTATATAATCTTACGCATGTATGCTAATTGAGAAATGATGAATTAACAAACACTAACATAACAATACTTGTAAGTATAAGCAACAAGTTCATTAATCTTTCAAAGTATATGATCCTCAAAGATTGTTTTACCCCCATTCATCTTATTATATTTGCAATGCATGGCTCCATCTTCACCACATTAATACAAAAGTCAGGCACCACGGTGCCCAAGTGAGGCAATTGGATCGTACTTTTCAATATGCATCAACTTTTTATTCTTCACGCAATACATGAGCGTGAACCATTGGACATAGCATATAGGTGGAATAGAATATGATGATAGGTATCAAAAGGGTCAAAAGTGGAGAAGATAGTCTCACACCAACTAGGCGTACTGCTATGGAGATACCCGTCGATAGATATCGATTCAAGGAGTAGGAATTGCCATGCAAATGATGCACTAGAGCTGTAAGTGTATGAAAGCTCAACTCAAGCTAAGTGGGGTGTGCATCAAACTTGCTTGCTCATGAAGACCTCGGGCATTTGAAGAAGCCTATCATCGGAATATACAAGCCAAGTTTATGAAAAAGTGGTTCCCACTATCATATGAATGGTATAACATGAGACTCTCTATATGAATAACAAGGTGCCACTTTGAGGCATAAGTGTGGTAAAGGATAGTAGCAAAGTCCCTTCTCTCTTTTTCTCTCGTTCATTTTTTATTATGGTCGGATCATTTGACCTCCCCCATTTTTATTTCCTCACTGGGACAATGCTCCAATAATGATGATCGTCTCACTTTTATTTACTTACAACTCAACAGGAAGACTGATAGGACGGTATGACTCTATATGAATGCCTCTGGCAGTGTACCAGGATGTGCAAATATCTAGCATGACATGTATCAAAAATATGATGAACGGTGGCTTTGCCACAAATACTATATCATCTCTATATGATCATGCAAAACAATATGATCATGCATGCACTAGTCATCTGAAGTGACGACTGAACTTGCATGGCAATATATCTCGAAACAGAAATAATTTGCTATCCATGGTGGTAGCTCACACGGCCTCAATATTTATCTCTAACTATTTTGGTAAATGAAAAACAACTCTATAACAAAATATCATGACTTTGGACCAGTCGGACAAGCAAACATGCAATTATGCCAAAAAGACAAGAAAGACTGAAAGAAGTGAGAAAACGCCATTTCCACACAACAAAAAGACACTTGTGTCAAAAAGGTAATGAAAATACTAATAAAAGTGAGAAAAAGTCATTTCTATACAACAAAATTGCACTTGTGCCAATGCCATTGGAACCCGACACCTCGTATATCAAAAAAGGCACTTAAGCCAAAGGGTGTGTAGCTACCACCATGCATAGGAAATCGCCTCTCTATCTCGGAATGACTATGGAAATGCCATGATAGGTAGGTATGGTGGCTGTTTTGAGCAAGGTATAATGAGGCTTATGTGCAACAGAGTGTGTCATGTCAGGGGTTTGGATGCACCGGCTAAAGTTGCACCGATCCTCGAGGTGAGAATGGGCAATGCACGATACCGAAGAGGCTAGCAAATATGAGGGATGGTATCACATTAGTCATAAAGAACTCATATTATTATTTAAGCATTTAATTATATTTATCACAAATCAAAGTACTACTCGCATGCCCCGAGGGAGAGGTTGGTAGAAGATGACCATCGCGCGCGCCCGATCCGAAACAACACTAGGATTTCAATGAGGAATAGAAATGCTCACACATCATCACCATGCCTTTTTTATCTTTAGAGGAACAAGAAGTTAACATCTCTTGATATCGACACCTCTCTGAATTAATAATAATGCACTCACACTTTCTTCATATCACGACATCAATATAATTAACCCAAAATTTCTCTATATGTGCTATATGATGGGTTTAATTATCACTCATTGGACACCTAGTATTTTTGGTATAGTATTATGACCCATGCAAATTACCATTACTATTTATTTAACTCTCAAACAAATACAAGTGAAGAACGAGAGCATACTATTTCTATAAAATCTACATGCCATCGTGCTCGAAAACATATAAGTGAAGCACATAGAGTATTCTAACAAATTATGATGATGGCGTGTCTCTATCAAATAAGTGTGTCCACCAAATGATGATTGTGGCAAACTGAAAGTAAAATTAAACCAAAGCAAACTACGCTCCAAGAAAAACTCATATCACGTGATGAATAAAAATGTAGCTCCAAGTGACATACCGATGGATTGAGAAGAAAGAGGGGATGCCTTCAGGGGCATACCCAAGCTTTTACGCTTGAGTCTTCCTAGAGTATCACCTTGGAGTGCCTTGGGAATCCCCAAGCTTACTATTTCGCCGCTCCTCATTCCTTTGTCCAACGGGATAATACAAAAAACTTGAAAACTTCATTCACATAAAACTCAACAAAACTTCGTGAGATTCGTTAGTATAAGCAACATATCAAATACTTCAGGTAGTTTTATAAGTTGATTCTTATTTTATTTTGGAATAAGGTATTGTGTTATAACGTCTCCATGGCTTATACCCCCGATACAATCAACAACATAATCAAAACAAGCAAACTATGCAAACAAAAACAAAATCTGCGTAAAACAGAAAATTTGTAAAGATACATTTAATTGCCATACTTCTGTAACTCAAACAATTATGAACAATTAGTAAGACCTGAGAAATTAGTATATCAGTATTTTATAAAGCATTCAACTTAAAAAGACGTTCGAGTAAAATTAGAAAAATTATGTATTGGACGTCAAAGTTCTTGTTTTTGCACCGAATCAATTCTACTAATCATACAAATCATCCCAAAGGCTTTACTTGGAACAAAGACTAATTAAAACATAAAAACACAATCATTACAATGGAAAAAAATCATGTTATCACAAACAAACATAAAGTAAAAGAAAATATAAAGATAACTATTGGTTTGCCTCCCAACAAGCGTTATTGTTTTATGCTCCTAGCTAGGCATATTGCATAGTTTCAAGTGTTGTCACCTTTGACATCAAGATCCTTAATAACACAACCATGGCTAATAGGAATAACAGGGGGCTTGAAAATAAGATCTTTTATCATGTTTATAAAGGTGGGTTGAACACTAATCATTCTGAGATCTTCATTTCTTTTGGTAGGAGGTGTACTAATGCTCTTAGGAATGTATATGAACTTGGGACTTTTGTTTTGAGATGTACTAGCATTAGTTTTAGATGGTGCGAATGCGAAACCCACTTTGTCAATCACCTCCTCCATTTTATCAATTCTACTCAAACCTTGTTCTACCCTCTTATCAATAATAGTATTCTTTTCCTTTAAAGTTTTCAAAGTCATTCCTACACGTGACCCAAGTTGAGTGATATGGTTATGCAGTTTTTTATCTAACTCCTCAATTGGTTCATTAGTGATCATTTTCCTTTAAATAGCATGAAGCCTTTGCATGACATGTTCCAAGGTAAAAAATAATTTCATTAATGATAATGGGTGGCGTTCCAACAAGATTTTCAATGGCATTATAGGCATCCAAAATGTGACACATTAAAAAGTTCCAACCAGTCATGGTGTCAAGGACAAACCTATGCCAAGTTGTCACACCAACATAAAAATTATGAATCAAGGTAGTGGTGGATATCTTATTAGTTTCTTTATTTTCAGCGTCGCAAATCCTGTACCATGCATCTTTCAAACTTTCTCCTCCCCTTTGTTTAAAATTGACAACATCATTATTGGGAGTAACACAAACAAAGGAAGAACTAGTCATGACTTCAAACAAGAAAACTAGTAACAAGCAAAGATAAATATTTTTGTATTTTATATTATTTTTTATGAGGCAAACTAAATATACCACCAAATAAAAAGAGGAGTAAGTGAATAAAAAATTGTGTGAAGTTACTTGGTAGTTAATGATGATATTCCCCGGCAACGGTGCTAGAAATCCTTCCTGATACATGTGATCTGCGTTGGGTTTACCATGAAGAGGAATGGGTTATCATAGCACAATGTGGGTAAGTATTTCCCTCGCTTATGAAACCAAGGTTCATAGAACCAATAGGAATACAAACAACAACCGACTTCAGCGGCTGCACACAAAATAATAAACAACTTGCACCCAACGCGGGCAAGTGGGTTACCAATCCCCTTGGTCTCGTCATTTGCAAGCAAGTAAGATGTGTAGATAGTTGTAAATTTCAAAATAAAATAAAAACAAGTAAATGGAAGAAATGTATTGAAGGTTTTGTAAATATATGGTGAATAGACCCGGGGGCATACTTTTCCCTAGTGGCATCTCTCATGAAAACAAGATGTGGTGGGTAAACAAATAACTGTTGGGCAATTGATAGAAAAGCAGATAGTTATGCAATATTCACGGAAATGATCATGTGTATATAGGCATCACATTCATAAACGAGTAAGCCGACCCCTACCTGCTCCTATTACTATTACTCCACTCATCTACCACTATCCAGCATGCATCTAGAGTAATAAATAAAATAGAGTAATGCATGGAGACGGATGACATATGTAGACAAAGTAAACTCAAACAATATGAATAAACCCCATCATGTTATTCTTAGTAGTACCAACACACCGATGCATCTTGTCCCCTTTTGTCACTTGGATATAGAAACTCGCCGGGTTGAACCTACTACAACACACCTCTCTCACCGAAGAAATATCAATCTAGTTGGCCAAACTATTTCAATAGATCGGAGAGAATTACGAAGCTATCATGATCATGCACATAAGAATCATCTTAGAATTCAGAGAAGACTCAAATATTTATCATGAATAATCTGAACATAAACCAATAATTCATTGGACCCAACAAACGCACTGCAGAAAAGGATTACATCACATGGATCAAAGCGAAGATGTGATGATCATTCTATTGAAGATCAACAAAGAGAGAGATTGTCATCTAGGTACTCACACATTATCATGAGGGAAGCAAGGTTGATGAAGAGGCCCTCCGTGATCGACCCCCCTTTGACAGAGTGCTTGAACGGAGCTCCACATGGCCTCCTATCGAAATAGATACTTATGGTGGCGTAAAAAGTGTTTCGGGACTGTCTCTAGGCTTTTTAGGATATACGAGAATTTATAAGCGAGAGAACAGAGTGGGGGGAGCCTCGAGGGCCCACAAGCTATCAGGGTGCCCCACTCTAGGTAGCGACGTGTTTGCTTGTGGGGCCCTCGGGTGGCCCCCAACCTTCGTGTGATACTCATTGGTCTTCTTTTGGTCCAGAAAAAATCTCCAAAAAGTTTCAGGTTAATTGGACTTCTTTGGGTATGGAAAACCTGAAAAGTGAAAACATGCAGAAAACAACAACTCGCACTGGGCACTGGTCAATAGGTTAGTGCTCAAAAATAATATAAATTGATAAATAAATACCCAAAAAGTATCCTAGAATGATAATATGTCACCATGGAACAATAAAAAATTATAGATACGTTGAAGACGTATCAAGCCCTCGTGTGGCCCCCGGCCTTCCCCCAAATCTTCCATTTCATATTTTGGTCGGAAAAAAATCATCAAAAAGTTTCGTGGTATTTGGACTCCGTTTGGTACTCTAAATCGGAAAATAAAAAACATGTAGAAAATAGCAAGTGGCACTTGGCACTGGGTTAATAGGTTGGTGCTAAAAAATAATATGAATAAGAAAATAAATGCCCAAAAAGTATCCTAGAATGATAAATTTATAGCATGGAACAATGAAAAATTATCCATACGTTAGACACGTATCACACATCACAATGCCGCCGGTCTACGCATCATGTGTAGCGTGGTGCCAGGCCGGCGGACACATACATCTAAGCAGGGTGGAGACAAGGCGATGCAGGATCCTGATCGGAGCAGGGCGGCGACGGGCGTCTCAGAGATACGGGCAAACAAACACGCGGACGACGATCGTGACAGGTCGTCGCGATGCGTGAGGCCACCAGGTCAAATAAGAGGGCGGGTGGTTGCATCGTTGGCAGTGATGGCTAGCGTAGAGCGACGGGCGACGGCCTAGATGGGACAACACGATGTGCAAGTTCTCAGGGTCAAAGAAGAGGTCGAGATCGTGCAATTGTGGAAGTAGAGGTGCGGTGGTTGATGGTGGCGGTGGGCGACACAAACCAATCTTAGATCGAAAAACCTAAAAGAAAATGACAATTAAAGTGACCGGCGAGAGAGAGAGAGAGAGAGAATCCGAATCAAAAGATCGTACAAAAACTCTCTAGGGCTGTCGGTCAATATGACCGATAGAGGTCAATATGACCGACATACAAACCCTAGGTACGGCGGCGCGGCCATCGGCGGCAGTCATGGAGACGGGCCGCCTTAGGGGCTTTACGCGGGGAAGAAGCAGCGGGCGGTGGCTAGAGTTGGATTGGTTAGGCGATACCATGTTAGTAGGGATAGAGAGGGATTGATGAAATAGTTAGATTGTATTGTTTGAGCCTCGTGGACGTATATATTGGAGCACATGACCATTTTGGAGTATAAATCAAGGAAGAAACAAATCTTAATCTATTCTATATTTTCTAATAATCACACTACTTAATAGTAAGGTGTGTGTGGATTCATGTACACCATTGTATTTTCGAGCAAACATGATTCTATCCTTCCAAGACATGAGGGTTACAAATGTGCTAAGTTGGTTGTTAGAATAAAATGCATGCTTGAACTATGGACGCAACTTTCGTGCTCCCTTTGTATGTTCCCATTCATTATCCCCCAATATGTAGCTTGCATTCAAATATTTTCATCCTGTACCTATGGGCATTTATTTTTTTCATGATATGAAAAAAATAGGAATGAGGATGTATGATTTTCTCCCATAATACTGATACCCCTTAAAAGATAGCACAAAACTGCAGAGAAAATCTTTACTTTGAGCACCAATATATTAATAAAATGCATGATTGCTCTCTAAATAGGCACACCTGATGCAAATGAGAACTAAGGTCTTAGGGGGGCAAAAATAGATTCAAGAGGAGAGAGAGAAGGGTGCTATGATGGAGGAGATCAACAAGGTGGGGTTGTCGAAGCAAAGGGGTAGAATGCTAGAAGTAGGTTGATATGTATCATAGAAGAGAGAAGTACATAGGGAAAGTAAATATGATATTTATTTTTGCATTTTCTTTAATTGCAAAAGGAAATTTTGAGGAGGGAATGCCCTCACCGAGCACTTTACAAAAAATTAATGGTAGGAAGTACATACTTAAAATTTAGACTTCATGCCCTTAATTTCAACATAGACTTAAGTTCAAGTTCGAACTTGGTTGGCTGCATCAGGATGGATTACATGACATGGTCAAAAAGGTATGGGAGAACCCGGTGGTCAAGCATACCCTAATAAATCAATGGAACAACAAAATATGTGCATTACGTAAATTTCTTGGTGGTTGGGCTAGGCATACGGTGGGTATCCTCAAAAAAGAGAAGCTTCGTCTTTAATCTATCATTGATCAATTAGAAGCTTTGGTAGAAGTTAGACCTCTATCTAAGCATGAAATCGATATCAAGAGTCAATCAAATGCATAGATAGCTAGCATGATGCGTGAAGAGGAACTCAAATGGTACCAACATTCTAATTCTCAATTTATCCTAAAAGGTGATTCGAATGCTAGATATTTCCACGGAGTCGCCAATGGTAGACACCGGAAGAAACCTATTCATTCCTTATAACGGGATGAGGGTATGATTGAGAGGCATGAGCAACTTAAAATTTATATCACCAATTATTATAAGAATCTATTTGGAGCCCCGGAGGAAGGGAACTTCTCAATGGATGAGTTCTGAACAGATGACATCCCTCGGGTGTCTGATGAGGAAAACAACCTTCTAACAGCCCCATACTCCAAGGAGGAAGTTAGAAAGGTGGTTTTCTTGATGGAGCATAACAAAGCCCCGGGGCGGGATGAATTTCCTACAAAGTTCTATCAGAACTTCTCGGAAGTCATCAAACTAGATATCCTACTTTTTTTTAGCGACCTACATGCTGGCCAATCAAATTTGTTTCGCTTACACTTCGGTGATATTATTTTATTACCTAAGCTTAATGAGGTTGTAAGGATACAACAATATAGACCTATTTGCCTCATCAATGTTAGTTTTAAAATATTCATGAAGGTTGGGACTATTAGGGTGAATTCGGTCGCTGAACATGTGGTTCGTCCTTCACGGACAACTTTTATGCAAGGTAGACAAATCCTAGATGGTGTTGTTATCCTTCATGAAACAGTCCATGAATTACATTGGAAAAACGTTGAATGGGGTGGTACTCAAAATAGACTTTGAAAAAAGCTTATGACAATGTCAAATGACCCTTTCTTCAACAAACCATCCTGATGAAAGGATTTTCGGTAGAGTGGCGCGCTATGATCCATAGCTTCATTTCTTGAGGTAGTGTTGTCATTGAGGTCAATGATGGTATTGGCTACTATTTCCAAACGAAGAAGGTATTACGACAAGGTGATTCGCTATCGCCCATGTTATTCAATATAGTGGCAGATATGCTAGCTGTCATGATTGAGCGTGCCAAGGTTGATGGCCAAATTGATGGGGCCGTAAATCATCTAGTTGATGGTGGACTCCCTATACTTAAAAAATTCGATGATACGATTCTCTTCATGGATCATAACCTAGAGAAAGCAAGAAATCTGAAATTAATTTTATCAGCATTCGAGCAACTTTGAGGTCTTAAGATTAATTTTCATAAAAGTGAATTGTTTTCTTCATCAAGGCTCACCTACACACCGACTTGTTTGAATGCGGGTTGGGTCAGTTTATGATCACACATTTGGGGATAACGATACATTATCGGAGACTCACTAATGTTGAATAGAAACACGTCGAGGAGAGACTACAAAAAAGACTTAGCGGTTGGATAAGTAAATTGTTGTCTCTCGACGGAAGATTGGTCCTCATAAATTCAGTACTAAGTAATATGGTACTGTATATGATTTCCTTCTTCTAGGTGCCGAAGGGAGTTTTACATAGATTAGATTATTTTCGATCAAGATTCTTTTAGCAAGGAGATAGCGAGAGAAAGAAATATCGGCTGGCTAAATGGAGTGTAGTTTTCTGTCCAAAAGGCCAAGGTTGGTTGGGCATTCATGACCTCGAGGTTAAGAATAGGGCCCTCCTCGGTAAATGGTTGTTTAAATTACTATCGGAAAACGGTTTATGGCAAACCCTACCGAGGAGGAAATATGTGGGTTCCAAGACAGTATCACAAGTATACTAGAAGACTCGAGATTCTCACTTTTGGGTGGGGCTAATGGTTACGAAGGAATATTTCTTCTGCTGTGGATCCTTCTCCATAAAAGACGGTTCACAAATTAGATTTTGGGAGGATAAGTGGATTGGAAATGACACACTCTAGGAACAATATCCGGCTCTATACAACATTGTGCGTCACAAGGATGATACTGTCGCCACGGTATTGGAATCATTTCTGCCAAATGTGACATTCAGAAGGGATTTAATTGGACCCACACTACAATCATGGAACATCCTACTCCAGTGGTTGTCCACGGTGCAATTGTCACATGGGTCCGATGTATTCCGATGGAACCTACATGGTAATGGACAATTCTCAGTGGACTCGATGTATAGAGCTTTAATCCAGTCTGATGTGCCACTAGATAATAACAAGAGGGTCTAGAAGATGAAGATACCTCTTAAAAAATAAAATCTTTGCATGTTATCTTCGTCGCGGAATCATTCTTACTAAAGCTAACCTTATTAAGAGGAATTGACATGGGAGTCTGCAATGTGTCTTCTATAACCATGATGAGACTATAAACCATTTATTCTTACAATGCAAACTGGCTCGTGATATATGACGAGTCATTCAAATAGCTTCTGACGTGTATCCTCCTTGTAATGTTGGTAATGTTTTTGTCAACTGGTTATATGAGATTGGTCATAGGTTTAGAACTCTTCTTAGGGTGGGAGCGCTTGCCGTTATTTGATCGCTTTGGCTATGTAGAAATGATAAGGTTTCTAACGATCGAAGTGCTTGTCTTATGCAGGTTATATACATACGTACCAAGACTCTTTGTTTATGGTGCTCTCTACAACGCGTGAAGAATCGAGACATGTTTACGAAGGTGTGTACACGATTGAAGGCTACAACGAGGGATACTTCTACCTTACATGGGTGGCAGCATGATCTTAGGATTGCCCCCCCTTTCTTTTTAGGCGTTATACACACTCTACATGTTCTTTGTATCTCGCCTTTTATTTTTCGCTTGTGTAAGAAGATAATTTTTGACTGTGTGCATCTTAGTTATGCAGAGGCCGGATGTAACTTAAATCTTTTAAGTAATAAAGCACACCTTTAAAAAAATAAAGGAAGTACATACAAGGACAATAGGAGGAGCATGCAAGCCATGTCATGGGGGCCCTTGAAAGTTAGATAAACTATGATATGAAGGGAGAAGATAATGTAACACATACTCCTTTCGTTCTACTTCCTTCAGTCAGAATTACTTGTCATAAAAATGAATGCAAATGGACGTATCTAGAACTAAATTACATCTAGATACATTCATTATTATCCTAAGTATTTCCGGACCAAGAAAGTGTATAATATAAGAGTGTTTTTTACTATGGTGCCGAGGGAGTACTTGATACCAATTTTTGGGTTAGATGACGGTCATTAATTTGAAATTAATTTTAATCACTTTTTAATAATATCCTCGCAAAACTAATCATATAAGAATTGTCTGCCATAAAATATATTGAATTACTACTTCACGTAAATATATTGAAGTGGAATATTGGAGCCAAATATACTTGTGACAATCTGTCTTGAAAATATAAGTAGGTGCAATCGAACTTTTATATAAACCATCGAGATGTAGGATTATTGTCCTAGAAATAATCCGGAGAATCTTTCATTGAGTATTATGGTTTGAAATGTTTTTTAAATCAAACTAGCAAAAGAGTCCGTGCGTTGCAACATCCGGAGAATCTTTCATTGAGTATTATGATTTAAGTCCGTGAGTATTATGGTTTAAAAGATATGGATAATTTTGTTACGGTTTAAAAGTTAGGTTTTTTTTGTTAAAATCCGGACTACGGGTTGATTACCTGAAACATCAGGGTTTTTTTTAGAAAAATGCAAAAAACGATTCGTTTTCTGACTTAAATCCGGACTGCGGGTTGATTTTAGAAAACGTCGAAGGCTTTTTTACAAAATCGCTATGACGGACGGGCAGAAGCGCTGCGCGCTTTATTATTAGGGAGAGAAAAGCACAGGATTTTTTATAGCTTTTCCATTGTTTCGCCGTTTGGTTTGCATGATCCTTCCTGCACGGTGGCCCGATAGAAGTGTTCCATGCTTATGTTAAACTAGCAAAAGGACCCGTGTGTTGCAACGGAAAAATAATAATTATAATCTTCAATGGTGCTGATCATATTATGTCTTTAAAATTTAAGAACATTTCTTGAAATGCATGAACATTTTTTGAATTAGCAAACATTTTTTTCAATTGCACTCAAAAAATAACACACAAACTTTTTTTCAAAATCATGGACTTTTATTGTTTTCACGAACATTGTTCTCAAAATTATGAACATTTTTCTGAATATGCGAATATTTTTACAAAAATCTTGAGAATTTTTTGAATTCACAAACATTTTATATTTTCTTCAAACTTTATTTCAAAATTCCCAGTTTTATAAATTGCAAAAGTTTTTCAAAGGTCTAAATTATTTAAACTAAAAAATGCAACAGAAAAATGAAAATAAAAAATGAGACTAAAAATAGAGGCACAAAATGTTTTAAGATTTTTACACGGACTCTTGTTTAAAATCGTTGACTTTTTTATTTTATGGACATTTTCTCAAAGTGTAAACATTTTTCTATATACAAACATTTTTCAAAATTCCTGAGTAGTTTTTGAATTCTCAATAAAAAAGTTTTTTTGAAAATTTATTTCGAAATTCTCAGTTTCTTAAAATTGAGAAGTTGTTTGAAGTTCTAAATTATTTAAAGTACAAAAACAAAATGGAACAGAAAATAAAAATAAAAAAACTGAACTGAAAAAACAGGCGCCCACGCATGGGCCGGCCCAAACAGGTGTACTGCACCTTTTTTCAACGCCTAGAGCGTAATATAGGATGTGCCTACATGGGCCAGCCCAGTTCGCAGATTTTCCTGTTTGAAACGTTTTTTATGACTTATAGGTGGCATTGGTGGGTAATTTTAGTCAACTTTAAGGGCAATTTGGATGACGTACGAAAGAAGCACTATTTTCTCTATTAGTACTAGCAAAAGAGCCCGTGCGTTGCAACGGGAGCAAACCGTACAAACATGTCATAACCTAATAATCATGATTTAAGACCTTATTTAAACTTACTGCATAAATAGAATTTAAAAATTGTTAAATAAGTAAAATAACATCATATTTAGATTGTACGCATCACTATAAATTCAAATTACATTATAGATAGAAATTTAAAAATTAAATATGTAAGAAATATTATATTTCGATTCAACACATTTTTTGAATGAAAGTGCATATGTAATAATTTAAATTAGAGTTACAGTTTAAAAAATATAATTTTTTAAAGTATTTGTTAATTATAATTAAACCGCGGATTAATTAACTACGTGGACCGGCCTCGTTATGAAAAGATGGATTATACGCTATTGATTAAAATTACAGCATAAATATAATTTTAAAATTATTAAATAGATAAAATAACATTATATTAATTGTGCGCATCACTATTGATTAAAATTATATTATAAACACAATTTTAAAAAATTAAATAGATAAATAAACATTATATTCCGATTCTATATATTTTTCTAATAAAAATTCATATATAATAATGTAGATTGGAGTTATCGTTTAAAACATATGATTTTTTAAAGTATTTTGCACTTATAATTAAACTAAAGATTAATTAATTAAAAACTGTAGAGGTGTTTACGAAAACATACGGAAAACGATTGTTTTTTTACTCAAGTATGTACTGCGGGTTTATTTTGTGAAAACTGAAGGAGTTTTTTACAAAAACTCCAAAAAAACGTTTCGTTCTCTCAGCTAATTATGTACTGCGGGTTGATTTCGGGAACTCACAGGGGGTTATCTGTAAACAATACCAAAACGATTGGTTATTCACTTAAATCGGGACTGCGGGTTGATTTCGGAAAACTTTAGGGGGTTTTGTGCAAAACAACCACGACGGTCGACAGAAGCACAAGGTGCTTTATTATTAGGGAGAGATAAGAAATCATCATTAAAAAATGGGGCCTGCTACGCATCCACCGGTGGATGTTTACTAAACATCCACCACTTGGAGGGCCGTCCGATCTACACGTGACGTCGGATCTGCTCCGGTCAGGCACCCCATAATTCCTGAAACGATGGCTAAGTTGCAGAAACTTTCGCTTTGTTGCAAGAAATAAACTTTGGACCGGTTAATTCCTGAAACAACGTCGACTTTCAGAAATAATTTGCTTGTTGCAGGATTATTTTTCTTCGTCTTTCTGCAACATAGGTACTTTTGCGGTAGAATTTTTTCCAACAAAGGTCATGTTTCAGGAATTTTTACAACAAACGTCAAGTTGCGGAATTTTTTTGCAACGTTCATGGACGGCATGGGCGGCTGGCGGCCGCCGGATGGTCAGAACATAAATCTATAGTAGACCACTGCAACATCGCATATGTTTCAGAAACATAGTCTTTGTTGCAGAACCGCATAGTCACTTGAACCCGTGTCTTACGGGGGAGGTGGCTGATGCGGCCATTATAATCCGCCGGCTGATGGTTAGCTTTTCCCCTTAAAAAATAGCCCTAAAAAATTCATCTAAAAAAGTACTCCGTATTAATTTACCGAGGGAGTCTAGCCAAAAAAACAAAAAACAGATGGAGTAATATAATATCAAGGGGGCTCATGGATTTGCTCTGACGGACATGTCACCTCTTTCGCTCCATTGATTGTAGTATCCTATACAGCAATACCTGAATATAGTAAGTAATCCTGACAGCGCCTCTGCAACCACCAGCCCGATCAACTTCCAAATTTCCAAGCTATAACGACTATCCACTCGTTCGTGGTAATGGTCGCCATGACGGCAGCTGCACTCTCCATGGATCAACACGTGTTGTGTGATTCCAGCAGCAGGTCCTGGTGCTGAATTCAAAGGATGCGCGCGCAATTCACAGCTCCACATTCGCGATCCAACTCATCCATCCCAAAGTGTGCCCAGGCCCTGCGAGCGATGGAGGAGCGCCATGCCCATCAAGGACAAGCTTTGTGGGGCGCGACGCTTCTCGTCTTCCTGCTCCTGTCGTCCTCACAACTGCGCGGCGCGAGCTCCGCGCCGGGAGAAGCCGAGGCGCTCGTGGAATGGAAGAGCAGCCTGCCTCCGCGTCCCGCGGCTCTCGCCTCGTGGGACCGGGAGGCCGCCCCCGCCAACTCCACCTCCGCGGCGTGCTCGTGGCACGGCGTGTCGTGCGACGTCTTGGGCCGGGTCGTAGGCGTCGACGTGTCCGGCGCCGGCCTCGCGGGCACGCTCGACGCCCTGGACCTCTCGTTGCTGCCCAGCCTCGGCAGCCTCAACCTCAGCTTCAACTCGCTGACGGGATCCTTCCCGTCGAACGTGTCCGCGCCGCTTCTCGGCCTCAGGTCATTAGATTTGTCCAACAACAACTTTTCGGGTCCGATCCCGACGATGCTGCCGGTGTACATGCCCAACCTCGAGCACCTCAATCTTTCGTCAAACCAGCTCGTGGGGGAGATTCCGGCGTCACTCGCCAAGTTGACCAAGCTTCAGAGCCTTTTTCTCGGCTCCAACGGTCTTTCCGGCGGCATACCGCCGGTGCTCGGTTCCATGTCAGGGTTAAGAGCACTCGAGCTGCACAGCAACCCGCTGGGCGGCGTCATCCCCGCCTCTCTTGGCAACCTCCGTTTGCTGGAGCGCATCAATGTCAGCCTCGCTCTGCTGGACTCAACCATTCCGATGGAGCTCAGCCGCTGCACCAACCTCACCGTCGTTGGCCTCGCCGGGAACAAACTCTCCGGGAAGCTGCCGGTGTCGTACGCCAAGCTGACGAAAATACGGGAATTCAACGTGTCCAAGAACATGCTCGTCGGGACGATCTTGGCGGACTACTTCACGGCCTGGCCCCATCTCAAGGTGTTTCAGGCAGATAGAAACCGTTTTGACGGCGAGATCCCCCCGGAGATCGGGATGGCGTTGAGGCTGGAGTTCCTCTCGCTGGCAACCAACAACCTCTCTGGCCCGATCCCGTCGGTCATCGGAAGGCTGACAGACCTGAAGCTGTTGGACCTCTCCGAGAATGAACTCTCCGGCACTATCCCACGGACCATGGGCAACCTCACCGGGTTAGAGGTTCTTCGGCTGTATGACAACAAGCTCACCGGCCGGTTGCCGGCAGAGTTCGGGAACATGACGGCGCTGCAGAGGCTGTCCATAAGCACCAACATGCTCGAGGGCGAGATTCCGGCCGGGCTCGCCCGCTTGCCAAACCTCCGCGGCCTCATCGCCTTCGAAAACATCTTCTCCGGCGCCATCCCGCCGGATTTTGGCGGGAACGGCATGTTCTCCATGGTCAGCATGTCAGACAACAGGTTCTCTGGTCTGCTGCCTCTGGGGCTGTGCAAGAGCGCGCCGCGCCTTCGGTTTATCGCCTTGGACAACAACCACCTCACCGGCAACGTGCCCGTCTGCTACAGCAAATTTACGAAGCTTGAGCGCATTCGCATGGCAGGCAACCGGCTGGCCGGAAATTTGTCAGAGATCTTTGGATCGCAGCAGCCGGACCTGTACTACATTGACCTGTCCAGGAACCTGTTTGAAGGCGAGCTCCCAGAGCACTGGGCTCAGTTCAGGAGCCTCTCATACCTGCACTTGGATGGCAACAAAATCAGCGGAACAATTCCTTCCGGTTACGGTGCCATGGCGGCATTGCAAGATCTGAGCCTCGCATCCAACCGTCTCACCGGCACGATCCCGCCCGAGCTCGGAAAACTGGCACTGCTCAAGCTGAATCTTCGTCACAACATGTTGTCAGGCCGAATCCCTGTGACACTGGGAAACATCGCCACGATGCTACTGCTGGACCTGTCCGAAAATGATCTCCACGGAGGCGTGCCTGCGGAGCTCACAAAGTTGAGCTCCATTTGGTACCTCAACCTGAGCGGCAACAGTCTAACCGGCGAGGTTCCAGCTCTGCTCGGCAAGATGAGCTCCCTGGAGACGTTGGACCTCAGTGGCAACCCGGGTCTATGCGGCGACGTGGCTGGCCTGAATTCCTGCACCTTGAATTCTGCTGCCGGTGGTTCTCGACGGCACAAGACAAGGCTCAACCTTGTCATAGCGCTGGCTGTTACTGCTGCGCTGCTGGCCGCCGTCGCCGCCGTGGCATGCGTGGTGGTGGTGGTCCGCAGGAAGAGACGAACGGGCCAAGATACGCCCGAGACCGAGAAATCGACGAGAGGCAGCGAAATGGCTCTGCAGGCTTCGATATGGGGCAAGGATGTGGAGTTCTCCTTCGGCGACATCGTGGCAGCGACGGAGCACTTCGACGACACCTACTGCATAGGCAAAGGCAGCTTCGGGAGCGTGTACCGGGCCGACCTTCCAGGCGGCCATTGCTTCGCCGTGAAGAAGCTCGACGCGTCCGAGACCGACGACGCGTGCACGGGCATCAGCGAGAAGAGCTTCGAGAACGAGGTGAGGGCCCTGACGCACGTCCGGCACAGGAACATCGTCAAGCTCCATGGCTTCTGCGCCTCCAGCGGGTGCATGTACCTAGTCTACGAGCGTGTCCAGAGGGGCAGCCTCACCAAGGTGCTGTACGGAGGCAGCTGCCAAAGGTTCGACTGGCCGGCAAGGGTGCGCGCGATCAGGGGACTGGCGCACGCGCTGGCCTACCTGCACCACGACTGCTCGCCGCCGATGATCCACCGCGACGTTTCCATCAACAACGTACTGCTGGACGCCGAGTACGAGACCCGGCTGTCGGACTTCGGCACGGCGAGATTTCTTGCGCCCGGCCGCTCCAACTGCACCAGCATGGCTGGCTCCTACGGCTACATGGCACCAGGTACGTACGGTACCGTGCACACCGTTTCCTGCACGTTGTAGTTGGCCGCAGTCTCACATTTGTCGTCGTGTTTCTTGCCGCAGAGCTCGCGTACCTGAGGGTGACGACCAAATGCGACGTGTACAGCTTCGGCGTCGCGGCCATGGAAATCCTGATGGGCAAGTTCCCCGGCAAACTCATAAGCTCCTTGTACAGCCTGGACGAGGCGCGTGGTGTCGGCGAGTCGGCGCTCCTGCTGCTCAAAGACGTGGTGGACCAGAGGCTGGACCTTCCTGCCGGGCAATTGGCTGGGCAGCTGGTCTTCCTCTTTGTTGTGGCTTTGTCCTGCGTTCGGACGAACCCTGAAGCACGGCCGACCATGCGCACCGTCGCACAGGAGCTCTCTGCTCAACGGCAGTCTATCTTGGACATGCCATTCGGTGCTATCAGCATCGGCGACCTTACAATTCTGCAGGTGTGATGATTTGGATAGTGCTAGTATTTGTACCAAGACAGAATCTCATTTTTCCAGTTAAATTGGGTAAATGACATTGTATTTTTCTTTTTGTCAATTTGAGAAATGCCATTTGAAAATTTTCAGCTTTCACACAAGCATTGCTACACCTACCAAAGATTACGGAAACGTTATGGGATGATGTTAGAATTTTTAATTCTACTAAGTAATTACCCGTGCGTTGTATCAAGGTCAACGTAGCGGTTGGTGGAATACGCGGTTTTTTTACAATGCGTTTCATTCACAGCGCGAATCTAGTCCACCAGAATCGCGCTACGGTCCGCGCCGCATGCATGCCAGTACAGCACCTGGCCCACGCTGTGTCAGCCCGGACCGTTGTATTCTAGTGTATAGCAATATATCAACCTTGCAGGCGCTCGCGTATTCCACCAACTGCTACGTGGGCCCAGTTCAAGTGCCCCACCAACCCTATCCCCCTCGTTCCTGGGCACCACCCCCCCTCCATCCTTATCCATTCGTCTATCTTTCTTTCTTGTCCAACGAAGAACAGCCTCAGCCCTGCCTGCTCCTTCTCCCCGATCTCCAGAGCTGCTCTACGACGCCCAGATGAAGCAATCTATCGACGACGACACCTCCCAGATTGACGACGGCGACGCCAGGTTGTCAACCGTGATAAGCTCGTCACTTTCGGAACAGATTCCTGATTCGTGCGGAACCATTGTTCGGGTAATAATTCCCCCGATCCAAACTGAACTTTAAGATTCGTCTATATTTGTATGATATTTCCTCACCCACCTTAGCACTCTGTCATACAGGATGAAGGCGTCGTCGTGGATGAGCTTCCAAGGGAGATCGAAGATCCAGAGTTCTTCGGGGTGGTTTCAAGCTCTGCTCATAAATGCCATCACAATATGCATCCAGCAAGGAAGGTTGCTTTTGTTTACGCTTCCACTGGGAGGAGGTTCCTCGGTTGCCCCCTCAATGTAAGTGCTTGTGTTTTCCGTTGCAAATTTCATTTACAGATCCCCTAAAAGAAAGCATGGAGTAGAGCTGTACTTTTATCGTTTATTACCAAACATGTATGTTCAGGGAGCAGAGAGATGTCGCTGGGTCATGTGGATTGACGAACCATGGAGGCTGGTGCTTTCACGCTCCATCATGCGGCTGTGGGACGAATCTGATGATAGGGCAACACTCTTACAGTCCAAGATTAAGGAACTTCAGCAAGCTTACATAGAGCTTTGGACAGAGCGAAGCAATTTTGCGGCAGAGCACGAACAGGTCGTGAGTCAGCTTACGGATATCATAGCTGACAATAAGATTAAGATGGCAAGTAGGTTGGATCTCCATACTAAGCTGTGCCTAGCATCTGTTACTGTAGCTGTCACTCTCGCGTCGGTGTTGGCTTATGTGTTGTCTTCCTAGATGTGTAGTTCAATATTAATATGGTGTCTCGTGCGTTGAGAATTTCTCACACATATTGTATGAACCTGTTATGGGAAGCACTCCCATCGTGCTATAATTATCAACCTGTTTGATATATCCATGAAAACTCCATTTATTTTATGTTTGTTTAATTATCTCATAGCATGTCTTCGTTCATGCATTGGGCTATTCAGAAACGAATTCGTTATTTAGAATACTGTTCGTTGTGTCGTTGAATTCATAACCATTTATTGTTCTCAGATGTTCTATTCAGAAAATAAATATAGTCCTATTGTTTCAGGTCAATTTGACCATAGTTTTGGATATTAGATGTTCATTCTCATCTGTGACACCCTATTCTCAGAACATCTTCCATTTGGTGGACACAGATTGTTAGCCAGTGTGCTTGTTCATCACGGTCGATATGCACTTTCTTCAGTAAAGAACATTTTATACATCTTTATACAGTTGAGACAATATGACTATATACGTGTCAAATCGTGCGACCCCTCCATTGTATGCAGAGATTGTATGATCTTTGGAAGAAACACGTGCATCGATTATCTGCAGATATAATGTGGAGGATTTCCCTTGTCAACCTCTGTGTCTTCGCAAATCTGCATCCATTTTCCGCGTGCATAACTTATTGTTCTTTACTATCATGATGACACAAATTGATCTGGATAGTCTACCTACTTATGTGCTATGTTAATAATTTCCATTTCTTGCTAAGGATTTTATTCTACAATTTGTTTCCAAACCAGGTTGTCATACGTCGATTCCCCTAAATTTTGTAAATGGTGCTTGACACCACCTAAATCTATGATGTTAATCTTCGCGGAAGGAACACAATGGGCGGCGTTTGTCAGAAGCTTCATAATTGTCAGAGAGATAGATTCAGACAATGGGCTACTATTGAGGGTTTTCAACATTTTTCATCATGAAAGGTACCTCTTTACTCATCGGTTCCTGCTACTGAGATAATGTGTTTCTTTCTGGCATGTTTTGTCGTTGTTATCGGTCTGCTATGCAACCATTTCAACCTCATAAATTGCTACACTGAGCCAACATAGCGATACAGATCCGTCGTTCCAAAAACTAGCTGTTAGTTTTCCTCATATGATGTGCCTTACGAAGGCACAAAGATGCTAGAACGCAACAAAAAAGTCATACAATCTAGCAGTCAAAAGATAGAACAAGTCAATAAACGTGCAGTTCGCAAGGTGCATAATTTAACATCGTGTATCGAAGTACGAGACATAATATGGATTACACAATACTTGACCCCGTAAAACATTTCGGTGGTCTTAGATTAGCCCTTCAGGTTCAGGCATTAGTTAACAAGACTACGCCCTGGTATTCTGTTACTACCAAAATAGCTAGTTGCGACAACAAATAGTCTTTTTGTCCTTTTTTGGGAAGAGGCGGTCCTTGTACCTCTTTGGTCGGTGTCCAATGTTATCTTCGGTTCCAAGAAGATCAACAAGGAGGTTCATCCTTGCATGCATAATGCCGTCTCCCTGCATTGGTTTTTAAAATAGAGTCATTTTATCTTACGCACAAGCCGATCAGCTAGATTGGCTAATAGTAATATATATGCTACAATACTTACTGGATTTACATCTCTCTTAAGCTTAGTGCCCATCCAGTTCCTTGCCAAGTGTGTAGCATATATCCCTGTGTATTTCCTGCACATAGACTCAAACACATCATTTCAATCTGCCAAAAAGCCATATAAAAACACCAATCAAAATAGCCAAAAAAACACAAAAATGTAAGTTAGAACCTCTCGCATATGCCAGTAACCAGTCCTTTGGGGAAGCAAGTATTCCACTGCCTCATATGTGGCTCCCATCCAATGAAGAAAGATTTTATGCATAGCTCAATAGACCTGTGGAGCTCGTCTGCAACCTTCCTGTGCCTTTGTTGGATGTCCTTGTCAGACTCGTCGTCATTGTGCATTGTTGGGTCAAGGACAAAAATCTTTGTCCTTGAGAAGTCCCATATGTATGTAGACCATTTGAAGTCGAATTTTACAGGCAACACGATCTATTATATTTGCAAAGGAATAAATGGAGGCAAAACCGATGTTAGCGAGATAATAAAACCTCAACGATGAACATAAATTGTTTGAAGCATTCCCCTCCCGTTCACCTCTGTACACTTGTTAACCTCATAGTTGATGTGAGGTCCTACGAACATGTCCTTTATGCATCTTAGCTTTGAAATGTCGTCTTCCCTTCTAACATGATTCTGCGTTGAAAACAACGTAATTTATCAGGAATATCTAGCAGTAGGTAAATGTAACCATACGTGATCAGATACCAATTCTGTAAGCAGCTGCTCACCACGAAATCTGGCTCCAAAAAATGCCTCCAGCATCCTTCTCCTTTTGCAGCAGCGAATGCAATATCCATTTGTTGGTACCTTCGCATTGACAGTGTCATCAGTACGTTATCAGCCTCTCCACCTTCGCGCAACATGTCGCGGAGCTGTTGTCCACTAATGTCGACGTACTTCGGGTTAGGGCTATTAATCCACATGCTGCACGTTTAAAAACCCTCACATTAGTCCGTCAGAAACTAATGCAGCACTATATCATAAAAAGAAAAAAATGATGTTTGTTTTTTAGGAAAGAAACTTACTCTACCAGTTTTATGGGATTCTCCGTGTAGAACAGCTTGTATATCTTCACTACATCTGTTGGAGCCCTAGTAGGAGGATCATAACCCATTACAAAGGCAGACCTTGCGTATTTGCCCGGCCTCACCAACCTTTTAGGTTGAGGCTGTGTGCTGAAAGTTTCTTGGGTCATTGTGACGTTCAAGTTTATTGCTCCCTCCTCAATTTCCTCCCTTATATCAAGCTCTACTGCGCACATCTGTCTATGCAAGCTGACTGGTGATGTCGTTTTTGTTTTTCCTGCAGAATTACTTTCCGTCACCGGAGTTCGCACAATCTGCATTCCTGTTCCTGTTGTTTTAGTTGAAATAATGTGAGAGTGCGTTAAACTGGAACAATGACAAAATAGGAATACTAAAAAAACGGGGACACGTTCTTGACCCTACCTTCAAAACCACCTCCTATCGTGGAACCGGAACGTTTGTTTGTGTTTGCAGATGCAACAGACAATTCTACGTCAACGAAACAAATTTTGTCAGGAGTAAAAAATCTTGACATTGAAAAAATTATGAAAAATTGTTTTTAGCCTTTGTCGCAAAAATGACCATTTACCTTCTGAAGACGAAGCATCCATGAAAGCGTTCATCAAATCTGTCTTCCTGAATCCTGAGAGCGCAACTTTGAACTTCCCATGCAAAGAGGGTGTATCATCTGATATTCGTGCACCTCTTGGACCATCTGGGGTCCTTGAAGGGACTACTGACCAGTTATTATCTTCCACATCTTCCTCTCCGTTATGTCCCCCTTCATAAGACCCAGGTTCTTGTTCTATAGTATGTGAAATTCCATCTCCGCTAGACCTGTTTTTAGCTCACTCTCTTAAGCTTAATATTGATTTCCCATGTTCTATTTCTGCTCCAACATCCCCACCGTATTCCTTGTTGTATTCATCAGCTGCTTCGATCAGCTCATCTATTGCTTTATTGGCAGCTTCCTTGGCACCTTCGGATTCTTCGGAGATATCCACCCTAGCCCTTTTGGGGGTGTGCCTTTTTGTTGCCACCATCTTCTTCTTTTCCCAACAGCTTGGCTCCTCGTCTGAACCAACATGTTAGCAGAAGCCCCCTCTGCTGTCTCAATGCTAAGTGGTGTCACTGCATCTTCCTCAGCCGCACCTGTTTGAGAGGAAAAAGGCGTGCAGATATCAGTGAATTTTCATTTTTTTCTACTTGTTGAAGATTTCAGTATCGAATACTAGCATACCTGGAACTGTTTTTATATCTCGCTATCTTATTCCTTGCTCTCATTGCGTCAGTAATCTGGTTGATGTCTATTATTATCTTAGCACTCTCTGCATTAATCAAATCATTCGTGTCATTGACAATCTCCTCCCATCCCATTGCATGTCTCTTGTTCAACCTTGCCCCCTTCCTTGATGCCTCGTGCACGGTCATCAGACATTTTTTTGAATACTGCTCTACTTTGTTAGTGATTATCCCTGCAAACTGCATGGTTTGAAATTTTTTAAGAGCATTGTCAGCATCTAAAAAAAATGCATTCGAAAGAAAAATGCGATGGTGTAATGGATTTATTTACATCTATGAACGCCTTGTTGACCTTCGTTATGTTAGTGCTACATCCAGCAATTGTTTCATGTGTTGCGTTTGCAACGTGGTTCCGGCTGTAGCATACAATCGCTGGATTTCTTGGCTGCCAAACATATCAAAAAACATATTATTCTTTTCTTAACCCCTAAGATAACAGAATTTGTTGACATGCACGTACAAATAAACATGCTCTGATTGGGGTTTTATTAGAACTATATTTTTGTATACCAATACGTATTGGCACGAATGCATTAGTTCTTAAGAGCAGACGCAAGTTTTGTTGCAGATCTTTTTTTTCCGCTAACACACTGATCATTTGTGCATTGTTATATACGAGAGGACGTATCTGCACCAATGCATTAGTTGTTAATAGAAAAATCTTTATATCTTGCGGATCTTCCTTTTATCGCTATCATACAAGGGGTTGAGTCTACATCGCATGATTCAAACTCATTTTTTAACTTACTAGCAGATGTCCAAACACTACGATTTCTGCATCTTTCCCAGTAGCTGTGTCTTCATCAATAACATCCGACATCGTCTTCTGGTCGTACACCCTGCACCTAGGGAATACATCGTGTGGCAGGTTTTTTTCCTCTCTGTCCAGGTTGTCAAGGTAGAAGACCTGCGGATCCAAATAAGAACTCAAGTTTTCTATGTGTATGATAAGAGATGGAATTCAGACAATCATTATGATTTCAAACCTACAGGAAGAACGTGCATCCAGTTAGGTTTGACTTTAGCTTGACTTCACCCTACCAGCTGAATATAGCAGCTCTTCTCTAATATACCTCCCCTAGTTGTACATCTGAATCATGTCGGGTATGTGCAGGGTGCTCCAGTAGTCTGTCATGAAGTAGTTGTGCTTCAGCGGTGGTGCTAAGAGGAAAGTCAGCGCGCATATTGCAAACGCAACCTTGAATTTGCCAGCTTGTGTCTTTGTCATTGGACCGACATACTCCAACTGCACCACTTTTACAACATGTGTTATTTTGTTGTCTCCAATGTTTATTCCTAGGATTTCCCTAACACTATCTTCCACGTGTGGTGCTGTAACCTTTTCTACAGGAACCCCTTCTGATGTCACCCCAAGTACCTTCACGACGTCTGAGTCATCGAAAGGCAAGTCTCTCCTAGCATCAAAACAACGGCAGACGCCTTCGCGTCAACTTTGCTCATCAGCCACATTGCATGTTGCCTATTAGACCTTTTTATGCGTGGCAAGTGAAGAAGACCTTCGAACCCCATCTCACGTACGAGAGCCCTTCTTTCTTCCAACAATCCTTCAACCAGGGCCTTCATCTTTTTGATGCTGCTCCTTGAATTGATTGGCTTTTGTGATGGCTTCTTTTTCTCCCTTCTATCACCATCTGTCTCTGAATCTTCTTCTTCGTCAATTTGCTGAGTAGGATACACATCAAACCCATCTGTAGATCCATCGTCAGAATGAATGTACTCGGGCGACGACGTCCATGAAACCATTTCCTACGTGGCAGTTTCAAAAGTTATTATGAGACATATTAGCCGACATGAGCTGCCTTTTAACGTTCCCGCATGCAAAAAACTAGGAGTTGCCATTATATTTCATTATTTACACTGACCAACTTCATAGAATCATTTAAACTTTTTTTTCAATGAAACAAGCATCTATTTTCAATAGTTACTGTTTTTGCATACATAATAGATTATGCTTGCATGTATATAGTCAGGAGCCCTATAAGTGAAGAACTTTTTTGGCCTCGTCGGCATTAAGTTCATGTTGTGTGCAGTCACCAACAATTAAGTTCATGCTGTGTGTATCGCTGTAACTGAAGACCTTTTTTTGGCCTTGTTGGCATTAAGTTCATGTTGTGTGTAGCCGGCAACGCGATCAGGCAGATTGTATTTATTATGAGTTTTTGCTAAATAACATATTTTTCGCTGTTAATTGAATCTGTCGTCAGTTGCACATGGATCTCTAGTCTTTCCCTTACAAGAATAAGTCTTACAGCACAAACTTTTTGGTATGAATCAGGTATTTGTGCTCTGTCCTATAGAGCATTCTACGATCATGCATGGGAGAAGAACCTGACTGTATCTAGGAAGTTGAAGGTTAAATGTCAAGAAGAAAACCGAAACACTATGCTATTGTGGTTGTTAACCATGAAAAACCAAATCATAAGCCCAGGAACGCTCACTAAGACAAAGGGAAGTTATTTTATTTAACTGCAGAAAGAATTACCTGATTTCTCCCCAGATCTGGCACAACACTCGCAGCTCCTAGTTCTTCAAGCTTTTCTTGGAGAAGCCATGGAAAGGGGCTGCGGGAGAAACTGGGACTCTGAACCTATGTTAATGCACTACCGACTCTCACAATCGGTCCCTTTGAACCGGTGCGTGCTGTAGGGCTGTAGCTAGTTGTCAGGAATCTATTTGTACCGGGTGATACAACCACAGAGCTATCTTGAACCACACCGCTGGGTAGGAAATACTACTAGATTGCCATTGCATGCATTAGGCCCCACTATGCGGCCAGTTTAGCATTTCTGCTTGTCAGTTTTGCTGTTAGCATAAACTTGTGAACTTTCTGATTATTAGTGCTCAAACGAACAAACTAGTTATAATGGCAGTAGCCCCCGACCTCGTTCATCGGTTATAGGAGTAGTAAAATGTTATAGTTTTTTCAGGTTCGTTGTATATGACCCTAAACAACAATCCAATAAGATATCATGTCACTAGCACTGCATAAGACGAAATTATAACACATTATCATAGTACAAATATTCGATCATCTCGTTGGTTTTATCCTACTGTCTTTGGCAGTTCCGAGAATCACTAGTACTTAAACATTTATACTAGATAACTTAGGTTTAAAGAGTAGAACTAGATTCCGGCTAGACCTTGATCAACTAAAACTGGTAGACGATAAATAACCAACATTACATGCAGGAAATATCAGACATGAGACCTATAAATATCACGGGAGGTCACCAGTAGTGCACACGCTGGTCTTCGGAGATCGATAAAGTTCGGTGTTTTGGCACAAAGACGATCCACTCACTCTTCCAAAAGTAACCGTCAGGTCACTTCCCAACCCAAGCTGCAGTGACAGTAATCGTCGCGGCGACTGGCGCGGTGGATGCGAGAGCGAGCTGGAGCACCTTTTTCATCCTCTTGAGCTTCGTGATTTCCCTGTTGCGGACAGCAAGCTCCTCGATGAACTCGTCTCTGTCCTCTCACACCTCGTGCAACTTTGTTCGTTCAGTGTGGGTTCTCTTTTGGACGTATTCCTCCAGTAAGTCCTCCCATACGTACACCTCGCATGCTTTCGTGTCAATCTGCACAGTACAAAAGAACAAGACAACAATTGAAACTCAAGTCAGTGTCGGGTAGTCAAAAACGAAACAAGCAATATATTGTATAGTAGTATCCTATCTGACCCCATAGTTCTGGCAGCAGAAATAGAACTTGTGCGGCCTCGCCAAGGCAGAGCCGTGATTCCTGGCGCATGGCTAGCCGCATGCACACCTCAAAACTGGTGGGACTGTGGCCATGTTTGTTTCTAAGTGTTGTGCTTCGCCGAGTAGAAGTGTTGTGACCACTCGTTGTGCATTGCCTCGTATGTATAGGCATGTTATTTATTATTGGCAGTTGTATCAGACCAACCAAAGTACAAGAACTTTTATATGTTACTTAAGGGCTCGTTGTATCAATCCCCGGGTTTTCCTGCTCGTCTGTGCAACAGTGACCAACGTCCCTGGCCGTGCGGCACGCCGGGCGAAATTATAAATGTGTCTGGTCAAATCAACTTTATCTCACGAAGTAGTGGAGAGATGCGCAGTGTGTCGGCAGGGCATGGTCTTGTGACGAGTTGACGGGCTCCTGTACTATGTCAGGAGGCATGACATACAGGGTATGGACAACAGGTCATGTGCTGATGTGTGTGGACAGGAGGGCGTGTCCACCTCTATTGCATGGCAACAATTAATAAGAAGCTGCGGGAAACAAATAATACGCGTAGCAAGGTTAACCGGTGCATGTTTTAGGCGCACGTCGTAGGAAGGAAAATAGATATTAAGTTTTAATGAACGGGTAAACTAGTTTTGTTAGTTAAACAATCTGTATTTACGAGCATTTCAGCTGCTAGTTGCAAAATCCACAAAGTGTTCCTCTTTCTGGTACACCAAACTAAACCACACGCCTCGTTGCTTCAATTGGATCCAGGTAAAACCTCCCTTGGATTCATTCTGGCCAGCACCCCACGCATGCGTCAAATCAGCCAGAAAGGCATTAGATTCCGTCAGACCCCGGGCTATCTATAAAATAGTACAACCAAGTTTTATATAACTAGACAGCCCCTACCTCCCCCTCCTACAACCAAAACGTCATGGATAGAAACGCCGAGGGTACCGATGCTCTGTCCCTGTTCGCTGGTGATGCCATGATTGTTTCGCCGGCACGCTCCACTGCAACCACCGTCATCCCAGTAAGTATTTTCCACATGCATATGCATTAAAATTAGGATGCTCAAACTAATTCTTTTCGATTGAACGTCAATTTTTTTCAGTCTCATCCTTGCACGCTAAGGCCAGTCACCATCAAACAACTGTATGGTGGTTTTTTAGAGGACATAGAGCGATATCCGGTCTCAATAGAGGGAGAGCCCGTATCATCGGTGAGTTAGGATACACAACTTCTGCTATTCTATTAATGCGTGTATCTTTAACCAGTTTACCCTGATCTGAATTTATTTTCTCGTATCAGTTGATCCTTATTGGCACCGTATCACAGTCAACGGTCCGTATGAATCATTGGTCTTTCGATCTGCGCGACGCCACCGGGATGATAAACGTATCTTACTGGTAGTATATATAGCAAAAATATACAACTTATAAAGAATAGGTGTCCGTTGCAAAACACAGTTTTTTTTCGTTCTCACTATGCTACTTGCATTATTATCAGGCTTAAAACCCCCGCTGATTCGAAGCTAGCTTGGTCTACCAGGTTTTTTTGCCTATGTTCCAATCCACTTGATCCTCATACTTTCCTTCGGGTCATTTTTGTGATCAACAATATAATGTTTCTGTCAAGCAGCAATGGGGACTATGTTCAGGTTTTTGGGAAGCCTGGGATGAACGAAAATTTCATTCAGATTAAAGCTTTCAAGATCAGGTTAAGTGCAAACACGTTAAGATCTATCAGTCTGTTTATTTTTTTTAAGCTCAGTAGTAACTTGTTAAAAGTTTGTACTTCTGAAATTTACAGGCAAATCGTAAACTACAATGATACTACTCATCATTACTTGTATGCCATATACACAACTTTGGACATTCATAAGACGAATGCACGCAAGGTCAAATCATTTTGTACCCACCTTGATTTTTTTGCCATCATGAGTGACCACATTATATTTTTCGCTTCAGGCAAAATAAAAAAGCGTTTCATCCACATCAACTATATTTCCCAAAGGTCCTTGGATCACACCATCCGATTTACCCCCAGAGTTGTCGACCAAAGACAAGATCTTTGCCATTCTGCGTGACCTAGCTTACAAGTGAGTGTCTAAACCATTGGCACTAACTCAGTCGCACATCGGTACTTAAGTAACGTATTGAAGGACGGATAAGTGCCTTGCACAAGTCGACGAAGAGTTCTACACGTAATGTGCGTAGCCCCGCTATTTGGAAAAATCACGCACGGATAGAAATAGTGTTTTTCATTGCACCATTTAAAAATAAATGTTTGTCGCCGAGTATATTAGTTTAACCTTGCCTCCAACAGCCCTTGTTTGCTCAAAATAATAATTATCGATTGATGCAAGTTTTTTAATTTCAGAGACATCGCGCATGGCGTTAGCCTGAAGCTACTCTACAGCGCGTTGGACATCGGCCAGGACGAGATAATGTGAGAAAAGTTCCAAATTTCCAAACCAATAAGTTCTACTATTTTGCATGCCTTAAGTCCTTAACACCTGACTTCCTCGTTTCTACCGTACCCCAGGCAGGTTATTACGGAGCAGATTTATTTGGGTATGATCTATACAACGGTCGATGACAACCATTTCAAGTCGTCCATTTGAAAAAACGTGATGTTTCCAGTTGTCAAGCTAGTCGGAAAAGTTGTCTACTATTATTTCGCACGCTAAGCTTTATTTTTCCTGTATTATCGCACCAACTTGTACCCTTTCTAAAGTCTGGCAATTACGCCAGACATGTGATGTACTATTATCTAATTGTTGCTGCCTGTATCGCACCTACCAGTAGTGCTGCTCTCACTGTGCAATCACCCCTCCTCCAGGAAAATGAACTCTCCTCCTTCTGCCAATGCTTCCACCACGGATATGGAACAACTGGATTTCATATCTAGCATGGACAACAACATTTTGATTGAGATATTGATTAGAGTAGCGTGCACTAGATCTCTCATCCGTAGCTCTGTCGTTAGTTCGAGATGGCTGGAGCTCTGTTGCTCCCAAGAGTTCATCTCGGAGTACTCTCGACGGAATGCACCGGCGCTCCTTGGATTTGTCGATTCGTTTGAGAGATTCTTCGCTCTTCACGTTCGAGTCGTATAGGTTTTGGGTCAACCACCTGACCCTGGCCAAGCTTCACTTCTTTCAAGGGTTGATGCCTCCTGCATTGGCAATGGCAACATCCTCTCAGCCGAACGAGGTGAGTTGCTCGTCTCTGCTAGAGGCCTAGAAGGCGGTTTCTTCTCTGTCTATCCAACTCCTCCATTTTCTAGGACATTTTTAGCCACCAGGATGCCTCGAGTGCGTCTCGATTCGCCTCACCACACGACCAATCTATATAGACAGTTTGGCGTGATTCCTATTGACCCGAGTTCTATATTTTCGTTTTTCATCAAGCAACCAGCAGGACCATTCACGCGTTCTTACGAGGGGGTCAGTTTCGGATCAGTCTCAGATATTCATATCCATGTTTTTGTCCTGATAAACCATCAATGGTCACTTTTTGTTTCCCCTGCACTGCGAACTCGTCCTGGTAGTGATCCACCAATGTTCCATTGGGACCCGTACTCTATCCTTGTGGGTCCTAATCTATTCATTATGTATGTCGCGGGATTTGTTGTATGTTTCAACATAGAGAATTCCTTGTTCTACACATTACAACTCCCTATATTTCCAACATCATGCTTCGATTACCACATTTCTAGGAGCAGATCTGGTACTATTTCATTTGTTCACAGTGATAAAACATTTATTCGCACGTGGGTCTTATCATCGCTACCAAGTGAAGAAACAACATGGAGACGCGTTTCCGAAATGAACTTGTGTTCAACTTTCGTGATCCGTGTTGCAGACCCTATGTGGCGGCAATTCTTCTACGGTGATGATGAAGACGAGGGTCTTCATTCTATACAAATCAGGTCATTAAGCATGGATGCTAGTTTCCTGATAGTTAAATTCAGTTTTCACCATGCCATGTTTGTTCTGGAGATGGGTAGCGATAATGTGCAAGAGGTTCAATTTCTTGACGGGGATGGCCCAATTAGGTCAATATTTGCTCTTACGGAGCGTTGGCCGCCTCTTGTTCCTCCGCGTCGTGTTGTTGCACCATAGTGTGTTATCATATAGTCGTTGTTGAGAAAAGCGTTGTATCTGCTCCTTTTTATTCTATGTTGGGTAACTACTTTGACATTATGGATTCAGTGATAAAGCATCGATGTTATTATGATTATTGCCCCAACAATACCCCGTCTATGCAATCTTGTTTTTACATCATTGCGACGGCTTTAATCCATCAGTTCCTGCTTGTCAGGGTCAAATATAGTATGGCAGTTAAGCCTATACTTGGCGAGGGCTTATTTAACTATATACATATGTCCCATTCGTTATCTGGGACTCTATTGAAACCTGTGTTGCACCTAAGGAAGCACCTTTTGATTTGTATACCTTAACAAATTGTTTATAATGCTAGACGAAAACAATACTTATCTATAGTTATCGCACTAACCATGCATACACCAAATGAAAAATCGCATCAGGCAGCACAGACACATGACCATTGTTCGAATATGATAAAACATGATTACCAAGCAGTACTGGTGAGTTGATGCCATACGCAGCATAAGCATAAAAGTTCCAGATAGGTCCATCATGGTAGATTAAAACAAGCAGGTAAAACCATCACCAGCAAGTTCCAGATAGCCAACACAAAAGACAGCTGAAAGGTTCTTTCACAGTCAACAACTATAAGTAGTGCTGCCATGCATCTATCACGCTATGACCGAAATCCATACTTTCATTGCGTTAGTGTCATCGAGCTTCTGGAAGCATATGTCTACCACGTTATCACCCTTCAAACCAAGCAAACTTACGTAAGTCTTGAATCCTGCATGTAAAACAAGCCTCTCGTCTGGGATCTTCTTGTATCTAACATCAACATGAGTATCCGCATCAATTACCAGCAGTACCTCTCCTTCTCTGTCGAGTAGCCCTGACTTTTTCTCTATATGTGCAACAACTCGCTTTGGAACTCTCTGGTAGTTGACAAATTTTCAAACAGCAGGGTCAAATGTCATATAGTACATAGATAAAAAAATGATTCACCATCTATTCAAATAAGAACAAACTTACCATGTATCCTCCAGTGACGTCACGGTTGCTCATCCTGTTAACAAACACACAAAATGGATACTTTGTTGGTCCAAAAGAGCTCTCGATCAGTATCTTCATCTCGTGATGTTGAAGCCTGACCCCCCTTGCATATATGCATCTACCGATTAACTTTGCCTTCGTACGGCTGAGACCACGCATTGCTGCAAAATATGCACCAAAAGGTAAAATATCTAGTTATTTCCGTTGAAATATGCGTGAGTTGGAAGTATGTGTAAAATGAACAATTTTTTTAGTTTTGACAATTACGCCTGACATCTGACAACAAAAAGAGTTGTCGGTCCATACTATATTTAGTATTTGAAGTATTTGTTCAATACTAGAATTGGTAAGAATTACTAATAAAGCAACCAGTTATAATATTCTGCGTTCTAACCATGCTTATATTAGACTAATTCACTGTTGCAGCATAAGCAAGAACAGAACTTGTGTGCAAATGGGTTAAACAATCATTGGGCCAAAGGACAAAATATGTTTTTTGATAAAGACATACTATTTAAACAACGCACTTACCAACAAAAAATAGCGGTGAAAGCTGGACGCCATCTGCCTTGAAATCCACCAAGATTTTGTGGCCTCCGTTACGCAAGTACATGTACATGATGTGCCCTGGCCTGACGGCGTAATCGTCCATTAGTTGCTTCCAGCCGCCACCAGTGATCTTTGAACCCGCACCACCAAACTCGATGATCGCCTCATATCGAAGCCCCTCACGTGTAACGAAGTCCGGAGTCCACATCTTCATTTCTCCTGGTATCGCGTCTGGTTCAATGCGATGTACGTATTCTTCTATGACGCTGCGCAATCCGCAAATGATAAACTGCAGACCATGGCGTGATGTTTTACATGTTAGATGTCCTTACAATACGAGGTGTGGCTCAATGATAAAAAAAATTCAGGGCATACCATTTCAAAACAATATTGATTCGTGATTGGTATCTGGAGGTGACACGCCAGAGCTTCTTCGCCATGGCATACACTGAGTTCATGCTTGCAATAACGGCACTCCTCGACCTGCAGAACACGATTTTGTTGTTTAGCAATGGAAAAAAATGAATCTCACTAAAACTAACATGATTTTGTTTTTTTAGCAATGGAAGAAAATAAATCCGACTAAAACTAAAAAAAGCAATGTGCTGATAGAACGTTGGGAGTTTTAATTACTATAGAAAAATGCATTATAGTTTGCCCAGTTCTTGCTAAAAAACAGAATGTGTGCTAACAAGTCCGTACTGTCTCTAATAAATATCTGCTCAATGGTCGGGTTTGCTAACGATTTTTGTGAACGATAGTATACAAGAACTTAATCATATTTGTTTTATGAAAGCTAGAACAGAGGGTAGTTTTTATAATCAGGTTTGTCATCTGCAGCAGATGGACAGTTGACGGATTATTCATTGTCTGCTGAACTGTTGTACCCCAGTGCACCTAATCACGCGGCTGGCCATCCTAATTTCGCTAGTGCGTTGTGAGGTCTCTGCCTAAAACAACTCAACAATCCAAAGAAATACGACTAATCTCGGCTTACTGCTTCCATGTGCGGAAGGGGAGAATGAAGATCAGATTAATATATTCCAAATTGTAGGATTGGTTGAGCATCTGTGTGCTGCCCTTGGATCTATGATGGAGACCAAGAATGATAAAATATGGGGGATAGCTTGCCTAGATTAGTTATGTACCTGCGCATCTTCCTCCATCGCCCGAAGTGTTGGAGATCCTAGATCCAGAATTTGGGACTGCCCTGTTGAAAGGTAGGTGGACGAGGGAACCAGGGTTGTGGGACTCGGGGGATGGAGACAGTCGAACACCGTCGGTTTACCAAAAATAGTCCCGGCTCAGGTCGCGCGCCCCGTGCGGGTCCACTAGGCGGTGAAGCAAATCGGAATCGTCTGGTGCAACCGGGGCTTGGGGAGAGTATGAAGTGCTAGGGTGGGTGGACTGTCACTATGAAGTGCTAGCAAATTATATATCATAGTTGTTTAATTCAGTATAAAAATGAATGAATTCTGAAAAGTCCTCCGTGATGCATAAAAATGAATTCTGAAAAAATGATTGAGCCGTTATTAGTGACGGTACGGAAGCCCTACCATGAATGAATTATGAAAAAATGATTGATAGATTGAGAGTATTACTTGACTTAGGAAAAAATGTGCGCGGGTGTCTTATTGATACAAGAATTATTTATTCCCTCATCGGTAACAATAATCCTCCAACCGGCTCAAATCCAAATGCCCTGACCAAAGCAGCGTGGATACCCCGTAAGACGTATAAAACCGTAGGAGAACCAAAGTTGTTTAAGAAGCACTTTCCTGTCCCTGATAGAACTATGGGGCCTTTTAGAACCATCTGGCTAATGACAAAACATAAAAAACACGACCGAATACTCCAATGCACTAACTATGGTACTTAGTTGTTTTTTAGTTTTAAAACCACACTACCATTATACTTGATCGGCGCCGTTCGAAGCACTTCGATAGCGGTGGTATGATCGTAAAACCAAGAACACTTCCATAACGTTTTTTATGCATAGCACGATTGATGCACTCAAACTGTCGAGTAGGAAATTTGATAGCGGTCATTTTCTCGAAGAGCGGAAAGTACATAGATGCAGTTAACGGTACAAAGCACATGGGTGCAATTAACGGTAAAAAGCACTTAGGCGCATTTACGGTGGTGCTTGACCACCACGATACGAAGCACTTCCGTGCTGTTGATAGAGCTATGGTCCTTTTAGCAAAACCATGGAGTAGTATCCTTTTAGCACTTGCATTGCAGTAGCATATTTACTCCGCACGGGGGTTATGAAGAACATAAGATGCATGTTCGACGGGACTTTGTCATGTCCAAACCACTAAGAAGAACTAACGATTTTGGGAAAAACTCCGCACTTTAATGGCGATGGCCTGGTATTTGTCCGGCGCTTTTCGAAACACTTCCGTTTTACCTGCTACGAACCTGCGCAATTACAAGCCTTTAAGCACGACCTTGGACTATTATTATTTCAGGAAAACTCCGCACTTCAATGGCGATGGCATAGTTTGTTCGCACGTTCTTGTAAAGAACTTAATATGCATATTGGACGTGACTCTGCCATGTCCATCTCCTAAGAATAACAAACATTTTTCTTTTCTTCGCACGGTTGGTACACTCAAATTGCCGAGCAACAAAATCGATGCCGATCATTTGCTCGAAGAGCCAAAAGCACTTAAAAGCAGTTGTCATGGTACTTGGTCAACGCGGTATGGAAGGACTTCTGTGTTCCTACTATTACCGATGTGCTTTTACATCCCTTTGAATAATTACATCCATAAAAACAGGAAAGTATTTACATTAAGAGCTATCAATTAAAAGTAAGAGCACTTAGATGACATAGTTTGTTTCATTTAAACGATCGGGCGATAAAAAAATAATACCGGTGGCATGATCATAAAAGCAAGAGCACTTAGACGCATCTAATGTGGTACTTGACCGCCTCCGTACAAAGAACTTCCGTGTTGTTGATAGAGCTATTGGCCTTTTCACAACCATCTGAATAACGACAACAAAAAAAACACAATGGAAAACTTCAGTGCACAAACCGTATTTCTTAGTTATTTTTATTTTAAGAACCGCCGGCCATGGTTCTTGACATGTCTTTTTCGGAACAACTTTCGGTGTTCCTGCAAGGACCATAGAGCACTTCCGTGTTTTTGATAGAGCTATGGTCCTTTTAGCACAACCATGGAGTAGTGTTGTTTTGGAAAAATTCCGCATGTGAATTGCGGTAGCATATTTACTCCGCACTTGGGTTATTAAGAACTTAATATGCATATCGGACGGAACTAAGAAGAACAAACGATGTTGGGAAAAACTCCACACTTTAATGGCGATGGCATGGTACTTGTCCAACGCTTTTCGAAGCACCTCCGTTTTACCTTCTACAAACATGCGCCCTTACATGCCTTTAAGCACGACCTTGGACTATTATAATTTCAGGAAAACTCCGCAATTGAATGGCGATGGAATAGTTAGTTCGCACGTTCTTGTGAAGAACTTAATATGCATACTGGACGGGACTCTGCCATGTCCATCTTCTAAGAATAACAAACATTTTTTTTTTGCTTCGCACGATTGGTACACTCAAATTGCCGAGCAACAAAATCGATGCCGGTCATTTCCGCGAAGAGCCAAAAGCACTTAAAAGCACTTGTCATGGTACTTGGTCAACGCGGTATGGAAGCACTTCCGTGTTCCTACTATTACCGATGTGCTTTTACATCCCTTTGAATAATTACATCCATAAAAAATACAAAAGTATTTACATTAAGAGCTATCAATTAATAGTAAGAGCACTTAGATGGCATAGTTGTTTTCATTCAATTTAGTGACCGTTGGCATGATCAAACAAGCAAGAGCACTTAGACGCATTTACGGTGGTACTTGACCGCCACGGTACAAAGCACTTTCGTGTTGTTGATAGAGCTATGGTCCTTTTAGCACAACCATGGAGTAGTGTTGTTTTGGAAAAAGTCCTCACTTGAATTGCGGTAGCATATTTACTATGCACGGGGGGTTATGAAGAACTTAATATGCATGTTGCACGGAACTCTATCATGTCCAAACCACTAAAAACCGTCGGCCATTGTTCTTGACACGTCTGTTGCCGAAGCACTTTCGGTGTTCCTGCAAGAACCATGGGACGTTAAATCCCTTTAAGATGTACCATGAACTTGAATCTTCCTTGGAAACTCATGTGGCATAGTTAGTTCGCACAAGCATATGAAAAACTTAATATGCATCTTCGATGGGAACTTATATGTATTTGCTGAGGGGAACTTAAATGCAATGAATGTCGTACTTACTTGGGTTTTATTTTCAAAAAAGCAAGAGCACTTAGACGCATTTAATGTGTTTTTTGACCGCCACCTTACAAAGCACTTTCGTGTTGTTGATATAGCTATTGGCCTTTTCACACCCGTCCGAATAATGACAACCAAAAAAACTCCGCATATTAATGACGTTACAAAGAACTTAATATGCATATTGATCGGACTTCAATGGCGATGGCAAACCACTAAGAAGAACTAATGATTCTCGGAAAAACTCCGCACTTCAATGGTGATGGCATGGTACTTTAGTGACCGTTGGCATGATCATAAAAGCAAGAGCGCTTAGACGCATTTACGGTGGTACTTGACCGCCACGGTACAAACCACTTCCGTCTTGACACGTCTCTTTCCGAAGCACTTTCGGTGTTCCTGCAAGGACCATGGAACGTTAAATCCCTTTAAGCTGTACCATGGACTATAATCTTCCTTGGAAACTCCGGTGGCATATTTAGTTCGCACAAGCTTATGAAAAAGTTAATATGTATCTTCGACGGGAACTTGTATGTATTTGCTGAAGGGAACTTAAATGCAATGAATGTCGTACTTATGTGGGTTTTATTTTCAAAAAAAGCAAGAGCACTTAGACGCAATTAATGTGGTGCTTGACCTCCGCCTTACAAAGCACTTCCGTGTTGTTGATATAGCTATTGGCCTTTTCACACCCGTCCGAATAATGACAACCAAAAAAACTCCGCACTTTAATGCCGTTACGAAGAACTTAATATGCATATTGGACGAAACCATATCATGTCCAAATCTCCGCACTTTAATGGCGATGGCATGGTACTTTAGAGACCGTTGGCATGATCATAAAAGCAAAAGCGCTTTGACGCATTTACGGTGGTACTTGACCGCCATGGTACAAAGCACTTCCGTGTTTTTGATAGAGCTATGGTCCTTTTAGCACAACCATGGAGTAGTGTTGTTTTGGAAAAACTCCACACTTGAATTGCGGTAGCATATTTACTCTGCACGGGGGTTATAAAGAACTTAAAATGCATATTGCACGAAACTCTGTCATGTCCAAACCACTAAGAAGAACTAACGATGTTGGGAAAAACTCCACACTTTAATGGCGATGGCATGGTACTTGACCGGCGCTTTTCGAAGCACTTTCGTTTTACCTTGTACGAACATGCGCCGTTACATGCCTTTAATCATGACCTTGTACTATTATAATTTCAGGAAAACTACGCACTTTAATGGCGATGGCATAGTTAGTTCACACGTTCTTGTGAAGAACATAACATGCATATTGGACACGACTTTGCCATGTCCATCTTCTAAGAATAACAAACGTTTCTTTTTGCTTCACACGGTTGGTACACTCAAATTGCCGAGCAACAAAATCGATGCCGGTCATTTCCCCGAAGAGCCAAAAGCAATTAAAAAGCACTTGTCATGGTACTTGGTCAACGCGGTATGGAAGTACTTCCGTGTTCCTACTATTACCGATGTGCTTTTACATCCCTTTGAATAATTACATCCATAAAAAATATGAAAGTATTTACATTAAGAGTTATCAATTAACAGTAAGAGAACTTAGATGGCATAGTTTCTTTATTCAAACGGTCGGGCGATAAAAGTATAATACCGGTGGCATGATCATAAAAGCAAGAGCACTTAGACGCATTTACTGTGATACTTGACCGCCACCGTACAAAGCACTTCTGTATTCTTGATAGAGCTGTTGGCCTTTTCACACCCGTCCGAATAGTGATAACCAAACAAAACACGACGGAAAACTTCAATGGACTAAGGACCGCCGGCCATGGTTCTTGACACGTCTCTTTCCGAAGAACTATCGGTGTTCGTGCAAGGACCATGGGACGTTAAATCCCATTAAGCATTAGCATGGACTAGTATCTTCCTTGGAAACTCATGTAGCATAGTTAGTTCGGATAGGCGTATGAAGAACTTAATATGCATCTTTGACGGGAACTTGATGTGTCCATCCTCTAAGACTAACTTACATGTATCTGATGAGGGCAACTTAAACGCAATGAATGTGGTAATTACTTGGGTTTTATTTTCAAAAAAGCAAGAGCACTTAGACACATTTAATGTGGTGATTCACCGCCGCCTTACATAGCACTTCCGTGTTGTTGATAGAGCTATTGGCCTTTTCACACCCCTCCGAATAATGACAACCAAAAAAACTCCGCACTTTAATAACGTTACAAAGAACTTAATATGCATATTGGACGGAACCATGTCATGTCCAAACCACTAAGAAGAACTAACGATTCTGGGTAAAACTCCGCACTTCAATGGCGATTGCATGGTACTTTAGTGACCGTTGGCATGATCATTAAAGCAAGAGCGCTTAGACGCATTTATGGTGGTACTTGACCGCCACGGTACAAAGCACTTCCGTATTGTTGATCGAGCTATGCTTCTTTTAGCACAACCATGGAGTAGTGTTGTTTTGGAAAAACTCCGCACTTGAATTGCGGTAGCATATTTACTCCACACGGGGTTTATGAAAAACTTAATATGCATGTTGCACGGAACTCTGTCATGTCCAAACCACTAAGAAGAATTAACGATGTTGGGAAAAACTTCACACTTTAATGGCGATTTCATGGTAATTGACCGGTGCTTTTCGAAGCACTTCCGTTTTACCTTCTACGAACATGCGTCGTTAGATGCCTTTAAGCACGACATTGGACTATTTTAATTTCAGGAAAACTCCGCACTTGATGGGAACTTGATGTGTCCATCCTCTAAGACTAACTTATATGTATTTGCTGAGGGGAACTTAAATGCAATGAATGTGGTACTTACTTGGCTTTTATTTTCAAAAAAAGCAACAGCACTTAGACGCAATTAATGTGGTGCTTGGCCGCCGCCTTACAAAGCACTTCCGTGTTCTTGATAGAGCTATTGGCCTTTTCACACCCACCCGAATAATGACAACCAAGAAAACTCCGCACTTTAATGCCGTTACGAAGAACTTAGTATGTATATTGGACGGACTTCAATGGCGATGGCAAACCACTAAGAAGAACTAATGATTCTGGGAAAATTTCCGCACTTCAATGGCGATGGCATGGTACTTTAGAGACCGTTGGCATGATCATAAAAGCAAGAGCGCTTTGACGCATTTACTGTGGTACTTGACCGCCACGGTACAAAACACTTCCGTGTTGTTGATAGAGCTATGGTCCTTTTAGCACAACCATGGAGTAGTGTTGTTTTGGAAAAACTCCGCACTTGAATTGCGGTAGCATATTTACTCTGCACGGCGGTTTTGAAGAACTTAAAATGCATGTTGCACGGAACTCTGTCATGTCCAAACCACTAAGAAGAACTAACGATGTTGGGAAAACCTCCACACTTTAATGGCGATGGCATGGTACTTGACCGATGCTTTTCGAAGCACTTTCGTATTACCTTCTACGAACATGCGCCGTTACATGCCTTTAAGCATGACCTTGTACTATTATAATTTCAGGAAAACTACGCACTTGAATGGCGATGGCATATTTAGTTCGCACGTTCTTGTGAAGAACTTAATATGCATATTGGACGGGATTCTGCCATGTCCATCTTCTAAGAATAACAAACGTTTTTTCTTGCTTCGCACGGTTGGTACACTCAAATTGCCAAGCAAAAAAATCGATGTCGGTCATTTCCCCGAAGAGCCAAAAGCACTTAAAAAGCACTTGACATGGTACTTGGTCAACGCGGTATGGAAGCACTTCCGTGTTCCTACTATTACCGATGTGCTTTTACATCCCTTTGAATAATTACATCCATAAAAAATACGAAATTATTTACATTAAGAGTTATCAATTAATAGTAAGAGCACTTAGATGACATAGTTTTTTTCATTCAAACGGTCGGGCGATAAAAATATAATACCGGTGGCATGATCATAAAAGCAAGAGCACTTAGACGCATCTACTGTGATACTTGACCGCCACCGTACAAAGCACTTCCGTGTTGTTGATAGAGCTATTGGCCTTTTCACACCCGTCCGAATAGTGATAACCAAAAAAAACACGACGGAAAAATTCAATGCACTAAGGACCGCCGACCATGGTTCTTGACACGTCTCTTTCCGAAGAACTTTCGGCGTTCCTGCGAGGACCATGGGACACTAAATCCCATTAAGCAGTACCATGGACTAGTATCTTCCTTGGAAACTCATGTAGCATAGTTAGTTCGCAGAGGCGTATGAAGAACTTAATATGCATCTTTGACGGGAACTTGATGTGTCCATCCTCAAAGACTAACTTACATGTATTTGATGAGGGCAACTTAAATGCAATGAATGTGGTACTTACTTGGGTTGTATTTTCAAAAAAGCAAGAGCACTTAGACGAATTTAGTGTGGTGCTTGACCGCCGCCCTACAAAGCACTTTCCGTGTTGTTGATAGATCTATTGGCCTTTTTCACACCCGTCCGAATAATGACAACCAAAAAAACTCCGCACTTTAATGTCGTTACGAAGAACTTAATATGCATATTGGACGGAACCCTATCATGTCCAAACCACTAAGAAGAACTAACGATTATGTGAAAAACTCCGCACTTCAATGGCGATGGCATGTTACTTTAGGGACCGTTGGCACGATCATAAAAGCAAGAGCGCTTAGACGCATTTACGGTGTTACTTGACCGCCACGGTACAAAGCACTTCCGTGTTGTTGATAGAGCTATGGTCCTTTTAGCACAAACATGGAGTAGTGTTGTTTTGGAAAAACTCCACACTTGAATTGTGGTAGCATATTTACTCCGCATGGGGGTTATGAAGAACTTAATATGCATGTTGCACGGAACTCTGTCATGTCCAAACCACTAAGAAGAACTAACGATGTTGGGGAAAACTTCGCACTTTAATGGCGATGGCATGGTACTTGACCGGCGCTTTTCGAAGCACTTACGTTTTACCTTCTACGAACATGCGCCCTTACATGCCTTTAAACATGACCTTGGACTATTATAATTTCAGGAAAACTCCGCACTTGAAGGGAACTTGATGTGTCCATCCTCTAAGACTAACTTATACGTATTTGCTGAGGGGAACTTAAATGCAATGAATGTGGTACTTACTTGGGTTTTATTTTCAACAAAGCAAGACGCATTTAGTGTGGTGCTTTACCGCCGCCTTACAAAGCACTTCCGTGTTGTTGATAGAGATTTTGGCCTTTTCACACCCGTCCGAATAATGACAACCAAAAAAACTACGCACTTTAATGACGTTACAAAGAACTTAATATGCATATTGGACGGAACCCTATCATGTCCAAACCACTAAGAAGAACTAACGATTATGTGAAAAAATCCGCACTTCAATGGCGATGGCATGGTACTTTAGGGACAATTGGCATGATCATAAAAGCAAGAGTGCTTAGACGCATTTACGGTGGTACTTGACCGCCACGGCACAAAGCACTTCCGTGTTGTTGATAGAGCTATGGTCCTTTTAGCACAACTATGGAGTAGTGTTGTTTTGGAAAAACTGCGCACTTGAATTGCGGTAACATATTTACTCCGCACGGGGGTTGTGAAGAACTTAATATGCATGTTGCACAGAACTCTGTCATGTCCAAACCACTAAGAAGAACTAACGATGTTGGGAAAAACTTCGCACTTTAATGGCGATGGCATGGTACTCGACCGACGCTTTTCGAAGCACTTCCATTTTACCTTCTACGAACATGCGATGTTACATGCCTGTAAGCATGACCTTGGACTACTATAATTTCAGGAAAACTCCGCACTTGAAGGGAACTTGATGTGTCCATCCTCTAATACTAACTTATATGTATATGCTGAGGGGAAGTTAAATGCAATGAATGTGGTACTTAGTTGGGTTTTGTTTTCAAAATAGCAAGAGCACTTCAACGCATTTAATGTGGTGCCTGACTGCCGCCTTACAAAGCACTTCCGTGTTGTTGATAGAGCTTTTGGCCTTTTCACACCCGTCCGAATAATGACAACCAAAAAAACTCCGCACTTTAATGACATTACGAAGAACTTAATATGCATATTGGACGGACTTCAATGGCGATGGCAAACCACTAAGAAGAACTAACGATTCTGGGAAAAACTCCGCACTTCAATGGCGATGGCATGGTACTTTAGTGAGCGTTGGCATGATCATAAAAGCAAGAGGGCTTAGACGCATTTTCGGTGGTACTTGACCGCCACGGTAAAAAGCACTTCTGTGTTGTTGATAGAGCTATGGTCCTTTTAGCACAACCATGGATTAGTGTTGTTTTGGAAAAACTCCGCACTTGAATTGCGGTAGCATATTTACTCCGCACGGGGGTTATGAAGAACTTAAAATGCATGTTGCACGGAACTCTGTCATGTCCAAATCACTAAGAAGAACTAACGATGTTGGGAAAAACTCCACACTTTAATGGCGATGGCATGGTACTTGACCAGCGCTTTTCGAAGCACTTTCGTTTTACCTTGTACGAACATGCGCCGTTACATGCCTTTAAGCATGACCTTGGACTATTATAATTTCAGGAAAACTCCGCACTTGAAAGGAACTTGATGTGTCCATCCTCTAAGACTAACTTATATGTATTTGCTGAGGGGAACTTAAATGCAATAAATGTGGTACTTACTTGGGTTTTATTTTCAAAAAAGCAAGAGCACTTAGACACATTTAATGTGGTGCCTGACCGCCGCCTTAGAAAGCACTTCCGTGTTGTTGATAGAGCTTTTGGCCTTTTCACACCCGTCCAAATAATGACAACCAAAAAAACTCCGCACTTTAGTGCCGTTACGCATAACTTAATATGCATATTGGACGGACTTCAATGGCGATGGCAAACCAGTAAGAAGAACTAACGATTCTGGGAAAAACTCTGCACTTCAATGGCGATGGCATGGTACTTTAGTGACCGTTGGCATGATTATAAAAGCAAGAGCGCTTAGACGCATTTTTGGTGGTACTTGACTGCCACGGTAAAAAGCACTTCCGTGTTGTTGATAGAGCTATTGGCCTTTTCGCACTTTAATACCGTTATGAAGAACTTAATATTCATATTGGACACAACTATGTCATGTACAAACCAATAAGAGGAACTTGATGTTTCCATCCCCTAAGAGTAACTTATATGTATTTGCTGAGGGGCACTTAGGGAAACTCCGCACTTTAATGGCAATGGCATGGTACTTGTCCGGCGCTTTCCGAAGCACTTCCGTTTTACCTTCTATGAACATGCGTCGTTACATGCCCTTAAGCGCGAGCGTGGACTGGTATTATTTTGGGAAAACTCTGCACTTGAATGGCGATGTCATAGTTAATTCGCATGTTCTTTTGAAGAACTTAATATGCGTATTGCCATGGTACACTCAAATTGCCGAGCAACAAAATCGATGGCGGTCATTTGCTCGAAGAGCAAAAAACACTTAAAAGCACTTGTCATGGTACTTGGTCACCACGGTATGGAAGCACTTCCGTGTTCCTACTATTACCTATGTGCTTTTACAACCCTTTAAATAATTACATCCATAAAAAACACGAAAGTATTTATATTAAGATCTATCAATTAATAGTAAGAGGACTTAGATGGCATAGTTTGTTTCATTTAAATGGTCAGGCGATAAAAATATAATACCGGTGGCATGTTCATAAAAGCAAAAGCACTTAGACGCAATTACTGTGGTACTTGACCACCACCGTACAAAGAACTTCCATATGTTGATAGAGCTGTGGGCCTTTTCATAACCGTCCGGATAATGACAACCAAAAAAACACAACAGAAAACTTCAATGCACTCTGTCATTTCCAAACCACTAAAAACCGCCGGCCATGGTTCTTGACACGTATCTTTCCGAAGAACTTTCGGTGTTCCTGCCAGGATCATGACACGTTAAATCCCTTTAAGCACTTCCACGGAGTAGCATCTTTATTGGAAACTCCTATGGCATAGTTAGTTCGCACATCCTTATGAAGACCTTAATATGCGTCTTTGACGGGAACTTGATGTGTCCATCCTCTAAGAGCAACTTATATGTATTTGCTGAGGGGAACTTAAATGCATTGAATGTGGTACTTAGTTGAATGGCGGTAGCATATTTACTCCGCACGAGGGTCATGAAGAACTCTACCATGCATATTGGACGATACTATGCCATGTCAATCTTCTAAGAATAACTAACATTTTTTTTGCTTCACACGGCTGGTACACTCAAATTGCGGAGAAACAAAAACGATGGCGGTCATTTGCTCGAAGAGCAGAAAGCACTTCAAAGCCCTTGTCATGGTACTTGGTAACTGCGGTATGGAAGCACTTTCGTGTTCCTGCTATTACCAATGTGCTTTTTACATCCCTTTTATTAATTACATCCATAAAAAACACGAACGTATTTATAGTAAGAGCTACCGGAACTTGATGTGACCATCCTTTAAGAATAACTTATATGTATTAGATGTTAGACGGAATTCACATGTATCTATAGTAAGAACTATTAATTAGTACGTATCGCTTATATTGTCATGGAAAACTTATCCAGGTAAACCATTGTACTTTAATTGTTGTGTGATAGTTAGTTTAAAACTTACTTTGTAAGATTACTTGATGGTTGCTGAACTAGATAAGATTTTGTGGGTACATTAGAGCTTAGGCGACAAAGGAATATTATGCAATTTGTTTCATCCACACTAGCTTGCCACATTGAATGTAGTGTAGACAGCGAAAACGTGCTTACAATAACAATACTAGACTTATATCACAGTTTGCACAAAAGAGTTGATATCCCTACCGTTGACAACAAGAACAGGACATTGAGTTAATGTTAGTGTATTCTTGTTCGACATGACTAAACTCAAATCAACGAAATAATGATTCCCATCCGCGACCGCATTGAGTCCGGATATGTCCTGTCAAGCCACACTTTCCGCACTTGGGTTCATTCCTTTGCTTCTTGTTTGATCCACCGTTTGCTGGACATTTAGCAGGGTTGTGGCCCTTTCCCCAGCAAATTTTACAGAACTTAGTTCTTGGCTGGCTTACTTCATACCCCGGTCTAGATCTTGCGTTTGTCGGTCGACCACGATCTCTCTTGCGAGAATCTACCGTCATGGATGCTTTCAGTACAGTTTTGCCTTTGATATTCTGTTGTATATCAAAGTTTTCTCTATCTAGGATGTCCTCCAATCCTTTGCCGTCTTTGCCACTAGCTTTCTATTTTAGACCAACCATTGCATCGGATAATTTTGACATGGCAAACTTGAAAGCCTCTGGGTTGCTGTCACCCATTCTTACAATGTCTAGGGCTGTTGTGTAAAGTGCCGTGTGCCTAAATGTAGTTGAACTAAGAATGGGGTGTGTCCTCTGTATATTTTCAAGTACTCTGGCAGATCTCCGCATGCATCTTTAGTCCACCTCCTCATGATGTGCGCTTCTGGTATCTTCGTGAACCTTAGGTGTGCCATGACCTGAATGAATTAGGGTGAAATAACAATCAGTAAGTATGTAACAGAACCATTCATGCTTGTTTAGAAAACTAAAAACATTTAAAAAGAACTTATAAATACTTGCAGTTTAATAAAAGTGGGTAATCAAGGAGTCCAAGTTGGATTACCCTATCGCGTGGCAGCAGAGCAGGCCCATGTGCTCATACATGCCACACTTGCATTGGAAAAAGTCACCAGGTTGTTGCACTTTGACCTGGTAGGATGTCGTGGACCAAGATTCTCTACGGTCGACATAAAGGTGTGTCACACAGTAGGTATCGTTCACAACAAAAGTGTTCTCGACGTAGTAGGATGCAGATTTAAAGCATGCTTCCTGGAAGAGCTTGAACAACGCCGGCGTGTAGACCTTCCCATCATGTCTCTCCAAAGGCAATCCTGATTTTAGCACCGGGCTAACCTGTTTTAGGACATGAGTACTGTTGTTAGGATGTATTGTAACACAAAGATAGTACTGCATTGGCTAAAAACACATTTGTCACTGGTTGAATGCTTCAAACTTACCAAACGACTCTTCTTCTCCGCAAAATTCTCTTCGGCATCATGGTCAAACTGTAATTTCTGGTAATGCTTGATGAACATGTGCATGGAGGCTCCAGGAGGTACAAAATTCTTCAACATATGGTTGGCGCTCTCTGACCTTTGCGTGCTAGTCATCCTTGCGTAGAGCACACCTAAAAAATAAGGCTTTGCCCATTTTTTCCTGAGCTCGTATAACTGGGTCATCATTGGGTGTTCATGAAGGGTGTACTTCTGCACTAACGATTTCCAGGCTGCTTCAAACTCTTTGACAGTTGGCATATATTCCAAGATCTTCTGTAATTCATCCCTGAGTGTTTTGTTCATTGTGTATGCTGGTACAAGGGTCTCCTTCGCACGATGCAGGACGTGCCATTTGCACCAGCGGTGTATAGTTCCGCGCAACACATTAGCAATAGCTAATTCCATTGCACGACATTGGTCTGTTTCAATGTTGAAGGTCAGGCAATGGAACATAAATTTCAGAATAATTGACTTGTTTATTTTGTTAGAGAAAATCTGTGTACCTATTAGTATGGTAATAGGTGCTTTGCCTCCCATCAAGGGCACAAACTCCATGAATACCCAGTCAAAAGTTTACTCCTTCTCGTTCCTCATCAAAACACCACCTAATATAATGCTTCGGAAATGGTGGTTCACACCCACGAACAGACCGAATGGCATATCGTACTGATTTTGTACGATATGTTGTGTCAAACGTGATCACATTTCCAAACATTTTATATTGGTGTCTGCTTCTTCCATTTGTCCACATGAGTGCCTGAATCTTGCTGTTACTGTCCACAAGAACGTTGTCCGCAAACATTGGATCATTTTTTTAAGTTCAGATAGGAGCTCCACTGTTTTCCTGATGTCGTCTTCTGCAGCCTCTTGGTTCTTCCTCTTGCACAGGTAGTTCAGCGATCTCTTGTTGAATGGTATGTTCTCCGTTGATCCAAAAAAACTGGCGATGACGGAAAAAACCTTAGTTATACCAATGTGTTGCTCCTCAGGTGCTGCACAACATCTTTGGTGTGGGTGTCGATTATCCTGTGTGATGGCCAATGTACCTTCTCGCCACACGATGATGACAAATGGTGGTTGTGCTCTGGTCTAAAGTTGTGTATATACCATCCATTGTCACGTGTGCGAAATAACCTTAACAATGCTTGGCAATCGGATGCCACCGAACGTGTGTTTTCTTTTCTTGGCTTTCCCTGAAATATTAATTTTACACATCCATTAGCATAGCAAAATCAGGATATTATTACTAGGAACATTTCTGTAACTGATGTTCGATATACCCACCGCACAGCCGCACACGAAGTCTTGGACGGTCCTGCTCTTCTGTGTGTTCCTCCTACATTGACCATATCGAATACCAAAGCCAATCTCCCAGGAATATAGGTTGTAAAACTCAAATGCCTCAGCGAGTGAGTCAAACTCTCTTCCAATCTCAGGTGCGACCACATGACCAGACTTCCGGTCAACATAGCTGCGCATAGCTTTCTCAAGTGCAGATACTCTCCCCTATTTTGGCTCTCGCTGGTCTGGTATTTTTCCATGCGTGAACCTGCACACGAAGAATGCAAAATGTTTAACACTACGGGTAGTAAAGAGCTTCAGACACGACAATAACATCTAGTATTGGCATGGAAAAATACTAGACTTCTCAGTTGAAAGTTCACCACTTCCGGTAGTGGTAGCTTGATTTGACATAAACTAGCCGCATCGAAAAATACGTATATATACAACAAGATAGCAAATATTGGAATTTTATCCTCCACTTCAGGTGTTCTTTCTATCGCCTATTCTAAAGATGTCAAATTCGGTTATTCATCCACTAATGTCCCAGTTTCTCCCGCAGCCCTTTTCCCATGGCTTCTCCAAGCAAAGCTTGAAGAACTAGGAGCTGCGAGTTTTCTATTCAGATTTGACACGTATATAGTCCTATTGTCTCATCTGTATAAAGATGTATAAAATGTTCTTTACTGAAGAAAGTGCATATCAACCGTGATGAACAAGCACACTGGCTAACAATCTGTGTCCACCAAATGGAAGACGTTCTCAGAATATGGAGTCACAGATGAGAATGAACATCTAATATACAAAACTATGGTCAAATTGGCATGAAACAATAGGACTAAATTTATTTTCTGAATAGAACATCAGAACATCTGACAGCGCAGGACATCCTGGATGTCTTCGAGCAGTTATTCCTGCTTCGTGGGAGAGGGTTTGGTAAGCTCAACCAAGCCCTCCTGACCCTGCTGCCAAAGCGCGCGAATGCACAAAAGCTGGGCGACTACCGGCCCATTTGCCTGATCCACATTATGGCCAAGTTATTCGCGAAGGTTCTGTCATTGTGCATCGCCCCCAAGCTGGACAGCCTAGCCAGCCGCAACCAGAATGCATTCATTGCCGGACGGTCCTTCCACGACAACTGCATGCTCGTCCGGCAGTCTCTCCGGATGCTTCACCACTTGGGCGTCCCGTGCATCATGCTCAAGCTCGATCTCACGCGGGCTTTCGACTCCATATCTTGGCCGTTCCTCATCTAGATGTTGCGCCAATATGGGTTTGGGGACAGGTTCAGGGAGTGGATAGCCATCCTCCTTTCCTCGGCCAGCACGCGGATCATGCTCAATGGCATGCCTGGCCCCCCGATTTGGCACCGTCGCAGGCTACGTCAAGGGGACTCCACATCACCACAGCTATTCGTTGTCGCTGTCGACGCGCTGGGCCGCCTCATGCATCGGGCGCTCCAGGCCGGCATACTCCGGCGGCTGCACCCCCGACGTACTGTTCCGGCCGTCTCACTATACGCCGATGACGTGATGCTGTTTTGCCATGCTGAGATGGATGAGGTGCTCGCGGTGAAGGGCATCCTAGGCATTTTCGAGGCCGCGTCGGGCTTGCAGGTCAACTATGGCAAGAGCTCAGCCACGACCCTGCATGGCGACGAGGAGAGTGCTGCCTTGCTGGAGGCGTTGGGCTGCCAGGCGGCGGACTTGCCCATCACCTACCTGGGCATACCGCTCACCACCAGACGACCCACTGCAGCTCAGATGCAGCCGCTAGTCGATGTTGTGGCTGGCCGCCTCCCGACATGGAAAGAATGGCTCATGAACAAAGTTGAGAGGTTGGCATTGGTCAAATCGGTCCTCAACGCGATCCCAATGCACCAGATGCTCGCCCTGGCGCCCCCAAAGAAGACCCTGAAGCAACTAGAGAAGATCCAGCGCGGCTTCCTCTGGGCTGGCCGCGCGGCTGCTCAGGGAGGACACTGTCACGTTAACTGGCGCGCGGTCAGTCGGCCTCTCGCGCTTGGAGGGCTGGGCATCCGAGATCTGGAGCGCACAGGGCTAGCGCTTCGACTGCGGTGGCTCTGGCTATCTAGGACGGACGCCGGCAGAGCCTGGCAAGGCCTGGACCTGCAGTTCTCCAGTGAGGAGCTCGGCCTCTTCTATGCCTCCACCTTCATGGTGCTAGGTGATGGCCACACGTCGCTGTTCTGGGAAGACCGATGGCTGCATGGGCAGTCGATTCGCGAGCTAGCACCCGTGCTGTACCTATACATCCCCAAGAATAGGAGAAGGGTGCGGACGGTGGCGGAAGGCCTCGCCGACAATGCGTGGGCCCGAGACATCCGCGGCATCGTGGGGTTGCAAGAGATTGGCCAATACCTGACGACATGGCAGCGCGTCACGCACACCACCTTGTCCGCTGAGCCAGACAAGCTTGTCTGGAAATGGACTGCTAATGGAGAATACTCGGCGCGATCCTGCTATCAGGCAACCTTCCACGGATCCCTCACTTGCCATTCCTGGAAGTTAATCTGGAAGGGATGGGCTCCGCCGAAGGTCAAGTTCTTCCACTCGCTTGTGAACCTGGACCGATGCTGGACCGCGGACAGACTTGCTCGTCGCGGCCTCCCACATCACGCCCGATGCCTGCCTTGCGACCAAGAGCGAGAGACCATTCACCACCTGCTACTGGTATGTCCCTTCGCGCGGCAATCCTGGCACGAGGATCTTTCCTGGTTGCGCTTACCAGCCCCCACGCCGGAACATGATATCTCCATTCAGGACTGGTGGATTAGGGCGAGAGATGCAACACCACCATATCTCCGCAAGGCGCTGAGGTCCACCACACTGCTAGTTCCATGGATGATCTGGAAACATAGGAATGCGTGTGTATTTGATCATGCCACTCCGTCGCTCTCCGAGCTCACTGATGGGATCAAAGATGAGATGAGATGTTGGGCTAGAGCTGGGGACAAGGGGCTTAGGGTAGTCTTGCCCCCATCCTGGGATGTCCATTGAACTACTTGTAATCTGTTGTAACCGTCTCCTCTGAGACTGACTTTCCCTCTTTTCAATACAAAGAAACGCACATCTCTGCGTTTTCTCGAAAAAAAATCTGACAGCAATAAATGGTTATGAATTCAGCGACACATCAAACAGTATTCTGAATAGCGAATCTGAATTGCCCAATGCATGAACGAAGACATGCTATGAGATAATTAAACAAACTTAAAATAAATGGAGTTTTCATGGATGTATCAAACAGGTTTATAATTATAGCACGATGGGAGTGCTACCCATAACCGGTTCATACAATATGTGTGAGAAATTCTCAACGCACGAGACACCATATTAATAGAACATCTGGCAGCAATAAATGGTTATGAATTCAGCGACACATCGAACAGTATTCTAAATAACGAATTCGTTTCTTCAGTAACAGCCAGTACCCAACAGTAAATCACATCAACGACCAGGAATTCAGAATATTCAGTTTGAACCCAAATTAGAAATGAGGAGGAGATATATATAGTCATATTGTCTCAGGAATCCGAATGTAACAACACGCTGGTAAGTGCCCATTCAATTACCTTGTTTTCCACGCACCATTTTGAACAGGAGGATGGTGAGATGCTCTCCTTGTTTGCGGCTGTGCTTCGCGACCTTGAGGCAGAGTAAAATCTGGACTTGAGAAAACTTCTTCTCCATTTATTTCTCCGTCAGTATCTGAATCTGATAAGGTCTGGAGTTGTTCTACCTCGACGCAGATTGGACTCCCGTCCTCGCATGGTGGCAGCGACTCATCGACCTCCATGATTGGATCTGTTGAAACATCATCTTTCCATTGGAGATGCTGGTCGATGTGTAGCGTCTGTTCTCCTGATGATTCCTGTTCTTCGGGTCCAATCTCCGCAAGCCCGTCCTTTGATTTCTGGGGCAAACAGGGATCTGGCTCTATGCTTCGGATCCGGGAGACGCTGCTTTCACGAAGAACAAACACATTAGTGAACTCCCCTTAGCCCTGAGCTGTTTGGGTTCCCCGCGATTGATTTTTCGGGAAAGGGCATACCTTAGCAGGAGCTCCGTGAAAGATTGGTGTGGCTGATGCTCTGCACCGTGCGGGTGAACCATCGACCAGTAGTCCATGGGCGACGCCGACAGATCTATTCGGGCGCTCCACAGATACGGCTGTCGGGGAGCTTTCAACAACGGAGTTGTCGAGATTGGAAATGTGAGCGATAAAGCGACTCGGGGGTGGGGGTGGGGTATGTACGAGCGAGTATACAAAGTACAACCGACCTCCGTATCATGCACTGTATTCTGGGTTGAAAAAACTCGGAGGTGGGGTCGAGACCAAAAATCCTCTTCGATAGTAGGACCGGTTTCGCGAATCTTCATGCGGCGGGTAGTGGCTGCGATTTGCGCTGCGGATGCAACGCGCTGGTAATGCCCTTTAGCGCGCACCGTCGCACAGGAGCTCTCTGCTCAACGATAGTCTATCTTGGACATGCCATTCGGTGCTATCAGCATCGGCAACCTTACAATTCTGCAGGTGTGATGATTTGGATAGTGCTAGTATTTGTACCAAGACAGAATCTCATTTTTCTAGTTAAATTGGGTAAATGACATTGTATTTTTCTTTTTTTCAATTTGAGAAATGCCATTTGAAAATTTTCAGCTTTCACACAAGCATTGCTACACCTACCAACGGAAACGTTATGGGATGATGTTAGAATTTTTTATTCTACTAAGTAATTACCCGTGCGTTGTATCAAGGTCAGGGACGGAGTCAGGATTGGACCAAGCTTTGGGCCATAAGCTTGCTACACGGTCATTATAGGGTCACATAGTGCCCACGGATATAGTCAACAAAGGATTTTTTTCCATGCTATAAGCCCAGGCATGGGTCCGGGGTATACCTGTCCTAATAGTTCAACACCAATAACAATCATGTCTTTTTTTCTTCTTCTTATTATCCTTTTTCTTCTTCTTCACTCACTTAGTGTCTTTATTTATCTGCTTCCCTAGTCCAATCTTGCCACCTCTGTCAATGATGTATCCGGTTGACAGTCCCTCTCTCCACTTTCACTCAAACACATTCTTCTGGACTTCATTCTCCTTCACTGTCAGATATTGGTCATGGGTACGGTGTTTACGGAAGGATGCAGGGACCAAACTGTTGGAACCTCGAGGCAAGAGGAAAGTACACGGCTAGCGCTGCACATAATGCACAATTTCAGGGTAGAATAAATACAGAGTGGGAGCAGCTCATGTGGAAGTCCAAGGTTCCACGGAACATCAAGATCTTCGTTTGGCTTCTAGCGCAGAATCGATTATGGACAAACGACCAGTTATAAAGGCGCGGATGGCCAAACAACCACTTCTGCCCTCTTTGCATCCGCAATCTGGAGATGACACATCACCTGCTCTGGGGTTGCCCCATCTCTAGAGAAATATGGACGAGGGTGGGCACAAAGAGGAGGCTGCCAACAGCTCGTGCCGATCAACCATGCAACAAATGGGACTACTATAGAGATCATGAAGAAGATGGTGAATAAGTCCCAACCTTCGTAAAGGGCAGCAAACAAGGCCACCGCTCTTCTCACATGATGGGAGATCTTAAAAGAGAGAAACAACTGCGTCTTGAGAGAAAAGATGCCTTCCGCAGAGGATATCATGTAGGGCATCAAGAACTCCATTGATCTATGGCGCCACGCGGAGGGGACATGTTTAGAGAGACCCTTTTGGGATCCGCCATGAGGAGTCCGTCTCGATCCCGGGTCAGGGTTGGCAAAATCCATGCCTCTAAATTGCATTTGTAAACTGGTCCTCGGACCTGCACCCCACCTTATGTATTTTCCATTGTTTCATGCTAATGAATGAAATGCCAGCGGTTCGGTGGACCTTTCAAAAAAAAGTTTCTAGGGATGGCAATGCCTCATACCGATTCATGTCCCTGTATTATCAATGATCATATGTGCATTATATTTGTTCCCACAACAGAGGGAAATAATGCCATGGAAATCGATCAACCATGGTCACATGAACCCAGCTCCAAGATAGCTTTTGAGAAAAAATATATTATCTGTTTCCTTTAATTGGGTAAGAATATGTCATTCCTTTTTAGCACAAACGTATTCGACATTGTGTGCATAGAGGACATGGACCTTTTCCCCTTATTAACTAAGATCTACACCATGAGCGCTTAAGATACTCAAATACTCCTTTGTTTAGTACAATGTTGGGATGTTGCCTTTACCTTCATTCAATAGTCATATTCTTTGTATATTATAGTTTATCCAAAATTATTCTTCAACGGAATCTTATTTCATATCATTAATGTTAAAATTTTGTACTAAAATTTTGAAAAAAGATTGTTAAAACTATTTTCATGAATTTCGATAATTTGATAGTCATCTTACCGCTTGCAAAAAAAACAATAGTCATCTTACAAAAATGGTAAATAGACTGCATTGGTAAATAATGAAATTCTGAATTAAACATTTCTTATAGATTTACGAGCACACTGAAAAGTGTCGTGTGATCACTTCCGGACTCAATGTTGATCATCCATATTCCTTTATTCATATTTCATTAAACTAAGTACCTAGAGATCATGTTTAGCTTCATCAAATGCTTGCATTAATATATATTTCGATCCCTGAACCGTAGACCAATTGTTCTACAGGATATTTTTTTATTAATCAAATAAAAAATTACAAAAAAATAGAACCACGAGAATGTCTCTCGCTAACCAACACCGATTTTTTCTAACATATAGAAAGATTATGAAAAGATATTAGCCAAGAGTGGAATCTATCCAAGAATCAATAGAGTCTCGAAACTTTTCTTTGGTTCTATGCCTCACTAGCACGAGGTCTTTTCGAGCTTGAATTTCAAGACCTGATACATGGAGCTTCATTTCTGAAAATGACTCCATTACGCTGCATCCAATTGTTCCAACAGCCCATGATTATAATGTCGATTGCAATATTCTTTGGGAGCATGTTATGCATGCTTGAAACATCATCAAAGAATGATATACACATGTGCTTCTGTGGTGTTAAGGAAAGCCAACAATAATGAGGAAAGGTGCACTCCCACGTAAGATGCATAAGACTATCCTCACAATTTTCCTTGCATAATGCACAACTATAGGTAGGAATGTGGAAAGATTCCATTTCAGCAAACCTCTTGTGCTCACTCTATCATACAAAGCTAGCCAGAAGAAAATCTTATGTATGGTTTTGCTAGGACTCTTCCAAAGACATTTGAAAATGCAGCATGAAGTAGAGGTACTCATGAGATGTTTATACACCTGCATTGCAAAGTAGTTGTTTCTTTTCCAAGTATAAATCCAACAGTCTTGTCCATTATTAACTTCCATTTGCTCAACTATCATTCTGACAGAGAGGAGTTGATCATGAGCTTGCGCTGGCAAAGGTCCATGAAAGTGTCCTTCAAACTCTTGCCCATTCTTCATTTGTTCCACAGATTTCCCACAGTGGATAGCAAATGAGTGGAGTTTTGCATATTGGAGAGCCACTGGTTGACCTTTCCAATTATCCTCCCCAAAAGGAGCAATTTTCCCTGATTCTATGTTCCAGCTTGCCACTTCCTTGAATAATGGGACTAGCTTTAATAGTGATTTCCACCAGAAAGGTCCCTCTAATTTCCCAATAGCTGGATCTTGAGAATAGTATGTTTCCCAAATCATATGCACCCAAGGAAAATTAGCATGGCTGTAAAATTTGTGAAGATTTTTTTAGCAAAATAGCTTTGTTCTGAGTGGTCAAATCTAGTACTCCTAATCCCCCATGAGTTTTAGTCTTACATACGATATCCCACGCAATCATCGCAGTTGCAATTTCAGCACAACCATATTTTATCCATAAGCAATGCTTGACATATTTATTTATTTTCTCTACTACACCAAGAGGTATTGCGAGACTGCACATGAATTATGTTGGGAGAGATGTATAGACTGATTTGATTAGCTGTAATCTAACATCATAAGAGACCAAAGTTGAGCAACCAGAAATTATTCTTTCAATTATTTGCATCATTGTGGTGAAATCCTCAATCTTCAACCTCTTGGTGCTAAGAGGGAGTCCAAGATAGGTAAAAGGAAAAGAGCCCACTTGACACCCCAAAGTGTATTTAATTATTTCGAGCCTATCAGTACTTACATTGATTGGGATAATCACTGATTTGTTATAATTGACCTTTAGACCTGAATGGGTGTAAAAAGTATATGAAGCATCTCTACTCCCATACATGGGAGACGCGGTATTTATATTGATCAGGAGAGCCAACTCTCCGTAGGTTACATGGATCGATCTTCAGGAGATCGTTGGAGATATTATAGGAGAGAGGATAGAGATTAACAAGACAACAACAGATTTAAACTACCTCCTGTAACCTTGCCTTGCAAGACAAGCCTTCGGTTTAACTAGAGATAAGACGTGTTTCAACACCCTCCCATAATCAAAATTTTCCTAAGTTGAGATTACGTTTAAAAACTTCGAATAACTTTGTAGGTAAAGCTTTTGTAAAACCATCAGCTACTTGATCCCTTGAGTGAACAAATCTGATCGCCAAATCTTTGCTTGCAACTCTCTCCCTGACAAAATGATAGTCGATTTCTATATGCTTAGTTCTAGCATGAAAAACATGATTTGCTGATAGATAGGTAGCACCAAGATTATCACACCAAAGACATGGAGTTTGTGTTCACCCAAATAATTTCGGCAGTTGCATTCGTTGGTGTCTTATATTTTGCTTCCGTTCTGGACATGGAGACTGTTATGTGTTTCTTTGCACACCAGGAGATCAAGTTTGGCCCAAAGAAAATGGCAGATCCTCCTGTTGATCTCATGTCGTCTAAAGAGCCTGCCCAATCAGAGTGAGAAAAGACACTGACGGTGATTTGCTGAAGGTGAGACCAACTTGCAGTGTATTGCTCACATATCTTCATATACGTTTGGAAACTATACAGTGAACAGTGGTTGGTGCATGAAGGAACTAGCAAACTTTACTGAGAGCAAAAGAAATGTCAGGCCTTGTAAGTGTTAAGTATTGAAGGGCACCTACCAAGCTCATGTATCTCGTGCCACCCTCTTGAGTCAAGAGTTCTCCTTCTATGATAGAGAGTTTCTCTGAACTGGACAATGGTGATGGTGAAGGTTTACATCCTTTTAGTCAAGTTCTTCTAAGGACATCACCTGCATATTTTCCTTGTTAAAAATGCAGACCACCTTCTCTATTTGTGTGAACTTCAATGCCAAGAAAATAGTGCAAGTCTTCTAGATCCTTAAGAGCAAACTAAGAGTTTAGATCTTTTAGTAAGGCAGTTATAGCTTCATTTGATCAACTTGTAACAATGATGTCATCAACATATATGAGCACAAAGATGGCAGTTTTTGACTTATTATAAATGAATAGTGATGTATGAGACTTGGAAGCAACAAAACCTAAAGTGTGCAGCTTTGAGCTCAAACGAGAGTACCATGCTCTAGGACCTTGCTTCAGTCCATAGAGAGATTTATCAAGTTTGCATACATGAGAAGGTTTATTGTTATCTTCAAACCAAGGAGGTTGCTTCATATACACTTCCTCTTCACGAACACAATGAAGAAACGGATTATCCACATATAGTTGTCTGAGACTCCAACCTATGGACATGGCAATAGATAAAACAAGGCGGATGGTAGCAGCTTTGTGACAGCCCGAGACCGACGCTCCAGAAGATTCCCCTCTTATTCCATTGCCGTCGTGCGATTAGATTGTCTATCGCATCATCCGCATTGAATCGGCACTCCATTGCTGCAACTTTTCAAAACTTGCATCCGTTATTAGTTGTCGGTTCTCTCCATTTCATCGTTGACCATTTTGAGACCAACCACACATGCCCGCGCCCGCGACAGCATTAAAACATTATTTTTAAAAGTGTGTATACAACTTTCTCAGATTGGATTGAAACTTGGCGTGCGGTCTTATTTTTATGTATGTAGGCCGCGTGCCAATTTTCGTCGCAATCGGATCTCGTTTGATATACGTACTGTTTATTATATAGCGGCACTATAGCCGGTTTAATTGTCAGACGCTTCGGTGTTTTAAAACTCTGTCATGGTGCGCACCATTTCCCTCTCATCCCTACATAGCCCAACTACACAACCCATTAAACCCATCTAGCCAGTTCCTCCGTTCGTGGTCGTTGGATCGCGATTGGACGGACGAGGTCCATCCCACCTTAGATCACACCCTATATAAGAACCACCCAATGGAGAGATCTCTCTCACTCCACTAGGGTTTCCCCTAGCCAATTTGCACCCACCCCCTAAGAAAACCCCACTTGCAAGTCCAAACCCTCCAAATCCCGTAGCCCTAGCATCTCGAGCCATTTTCACCCACCAGATTATGATCCGAAGGTTGAGATTACCCCAAGTCCCCACTTACCGAACATGCCCGCGGTCAACTCGGACATGTCGGGGTGTCCACACAGAAATCCCAGCCATGGAGGAGCCCATGCAGACTGTAGCCGCAAACCTGTGCCTCGTCTCCGGCTGGTCGCTCGCAGGAGCCGCCACCGACAAGCCGTCGCCTCATCGGAGTGCCACCGGAGGGGCTCGCTGGAGTAGCAGCAGCTCTTCCCCGGAGCTCCTCCACCGCACCCGGCCATGGCCGCTCGCCCCCCGTCGTCAGGACCCCGCCGCCGACTGTCCCCGATCTGCGTCGCGAGCCTGTGCTCCGGCCAGATCCGGGCCGGAGCAGCCATCCCGCGTTGTAGTTGCAACCTGCCGCAGAGCTCCCGTGACCAGCCGCCTTGGCGTTGACCGGCACCCTATCCATAGGGAGACAGAGCCCTGTCCGCCTCACCCTGATGCACAAGGTGGGCCAGCCCACCTCCCTCCGTCGCCCCTTCGGCCCAGTCAGCCTCGCCCTTGGCCTGCTTCAGCATCTCCCCGACCGGCCCATGTGGCCCTCTAGTGAGCATGCCCTGACCCTCTATCCCTCGCCCGTGCGTGGCATAGTTGGCCTGCGCTCATGCCATGTTGGCCCAGCTGCTCGGATCCGGCCCGTAGTTGTTTTTTTAAACCTGCGATTTTATTTAATTTCAGAAAACATGCATATTTTCAAACGCTCGTAGTTTTTAAACCTGCGTCAGATGGGAACAAGTTAGATATGTAAAACATGTAGATTTTCACGTAGAATAATATTTTCTAACACCCATGCATATTTAAAACTGTTTAAAGTGTTGTTGGCATCGGTTTGTGTGTCGACGTGATAGAAACGATTTAGTTCGTAGTTAATTAACTGTAGCTCCGTTGGAGATGAGCCATATATGTAAATGGTCTAGAATGACGAGTAGATTCACGTGAACCACTTTATTTTGCCATTTAACAAACATAAAATGCGGCTAGGACTGATCTGAACAGATTACAAAGTTAACACATGGGGTCATTTCGGAGATGCTATATGTCGTTTCTGGCCTCATTTAAAATGCCTAGATAGGTAGATTATTTGTGCTTCACCCCTTGCCATGTTTAACAACAGTTAATATTGTCGTATACCTAAACAGGAGTGAACTAAATAATTCGTATGTGGAGTTTCATCAATATGCCAGTCGTTGTATATCGAGCTTTACTTAATGTGTAGCATTTGACTGTTGTGAATTGCCATGCCATGCCTTGCATATTTGAAACTGATCATGCATCATATGTGAATTGCATCGTCTCGTGCATGTTCCGTGGTGAATATTGTGGGTTGATTCTTGTTTTCGGTTTGCTTCGTCTCAATAGAGTTTTGCAAGCGTGTCAGAATGTGAGGATCCATTCGACTATGTTGGTTTGTCTACTTCACGGAGTCGTTCTTCTTACAAGCGGGGTCACAGGCAAGATGAACATTTCCCTATATATCATTAATATTATTGCCATGCTAGTTGTTTTGTTTCTATCTCTATGTCTTGTTGCGTACCACCTGTTAAATGTCAGCCTCTCAACATTTCCATGAAACCTTCAACCTTTCTATAACCTAGCAAACCACTGATTTGCTATGTTACCGCTTTCTTAACCATGCGTTAGCGTTGCTAGTTGCAGGTGCAGTTGCTTCCATGTGAAAACATGGGTTCCTTGTTATATCACCATATTATTGCTATTTAATTTAATGCACCTATATACTTGGTAAAAGGTGGAAGGCTCGATCTTTCCAGCCTGGTGTTTTGTTCCACCTTTGTCGCCTTAGTTTTGGCTACCGGTGTTATCTTCCATAAAGAGCGCTCCTAACATGCTTGGGGTTGTTATGGGGACCCCCTATATTCTCGTTTTGGGATAAAACTCGTCTGGCAAGGCCCAACATTGGTACTATATTTTCCCAACATAACAATCCTGATAATACTGAAAATATAGGGCATCATGAATCCGAGGAGTAATTCAACATAATACATTGGGGCCTGTGATGTTGGTGTTGGTCCCAAATAGAGCCACTTATGGGGCCACCCCGGGCAACTCGGGGGATGTCTATCCGGCCACAGTATGTAGTGTTCATCCATCGTGTCCCGAGAACGAGATACGCGGCTCCTATCAGGATCGTCGACATGCCGGTCGGCCTTGCTGGACTTGTTTTACCTTTCTCGAACGTCTTGCAAGAGGGATTCCGAGGATACTTTGGGCTATCTCGAGGTTGAGGTTTTCCAATAGGAACCGGAGGAGATCACGAGTTTCCCTGATCGAGGTCATTTCATCGTAGCGTGTGGTAGTTTGTGATGGACTAGTTGGAGCACCCCTGCAGGGTTAAATCTTTCGAAAAGCCGTGCCCGTGGTTATGTGGCAACATGGAAACTTTGTTTAACATCCAGTTCTACATAACTTGAACGAAACTTAATTAAATGTGCCAACTGAGCGCGTAACCATGATTGTCTCTTCCGTGAGGTCCTTCTCCGATCGAGGACACGGTGGGGTTATGTATGACGTAAGTAGGTGTTCAGGATCATTCATTTGATCATCAGTAGTTCACGTCTGCTATGCGTAGATCATCCCCCTCTTATTATTGTACTCGTAAGTTGGCCACCTCAAGTAAATGCTTTGTCGCTTGCTGCAGCCTCACCACTTAACCTTACCTCAATCATTAAGCTTTGCTAGTCTTGATACCTTTGGAAATGAGATTGCTGAATTCCCTGTGGCTCACAGATTACTTCAACACTAGTTGCAGGTACAGGTAAAGTATAGTATGACGTGAGCGTGATGGTTGGGCTATTTGGAGTTGCTTCTTCTTCTTCATCATCGATCTAGGACGGGTTCCAGGCCGACAACTTGGGATAGCAAGGATGGACGTCTTTCTTTTATCTTTTGTTTTCGTCCGTAGTCGGACCCTACTCTTCTTCATGATGACTAAATACTATTGTATTGATGTCATATTGATGTAGCTTCTCGCGAGTGTAAGCCAACTTCTTATACTCACCTTTTCTTTATATGTACTTGTAACGATATCCATTCCTGTGAAACGACGAGATGCGTTTCTATCCCTGTCGAGGCCCTCGCACCAAAATAAGGATAGGATGGCATCTTGGGTGTTACAAGTTGGTATCAGAGCAGTACCGACCTAGGACTCCCCTTGATTGATCGAACTTGGCCGAGTCGAGTCTATTGAAAACTATGTTGAGTCTAGTTATATATTGGAGAGTAGGATTCTTTTTTCTCCTCTTCTATGCTCTGGTGAGGAATCTTGAAGTAATAATTTTAATTCTACTCCTCTTCTCACTCCAAAAAAAATTAGGATCACGCGGATATTTTTGGAATCTACATGATTTCGATGTGACGGAGTTCTGTCTTGTTGCCTCCTGTTTTGTTGATTTTATTCCGGGGAGTTGAGCTCCAGGGGATTCTTAAGCACATTGTTATCATTCAGATTTCTTAGTATCTCAGGACGGAGGATGTTCAAAATTTCTTCAATAGTAGTAGTGGCGAGATAAGCCTGGCATCCCCAGTACTGGTGCACAGAGTTCAGGGGTACACCGATACTTAGTATCGTTGTGATTACGAGGATCTGAGATAGATGAGTTTCAGAGATTCTGGTTTTGTGTTGACGGATGTGATACACTGGACGGGTTAGATGCTAGGAGTTGAGTGAAATTTTCTCCTTGTATTCGTGGACCCGATTGCATGACTAGAAATTTGGAGTTCTTAGGTGGGAATTGAAGTAGTTACTTATAGGACAATCTTGTGATAGATGCATGATGTGAGGTTGGTGTTCGACATCTAGTGCATTCGTTTGTTCACGGTCATCTTACACTGGTTCGCCTTGTGTCTTACAGAGTTATTGTAGCTTGCTACGACTCGAGGACACTTCGTATGTCGTGTGCACTGCCTTGTACATGATGGATATTGTAGGATAGAGCCTGTGCGATCCTATACACGAAAATATCGGACGAAGACTTTGTCATGAATTTATTCCGGCTTGTTTTGTAAGCCTCGTCCTTTGTTGTGTTGGAGTATGGTAATTCGAGTTGCTTTGATGTCAAATGGTGATTTCATATCTTTCCAAGGTTTGTTCTCATATTTCGATGGCCATGCTAATTAATTCTTTTGCTCAATCAAGTTATCTTATTAATTCTTTTCAACCTGAGTCGTCATATCAATTCTTTTCCACCCGGTGTGCTTCTCTTCAATTGAATTCAATCCTTTCCAATTTTGTAATATCAATCTCTCATTTCTTTCTGGAGTTTGTCTCATCTATCCCAAGTTGTCTTTGTTTTCCCCGCCCTCCCACCCTTTTGTTCAGTGATTCAATTATCATCCAAGTGCCTTCCTTTTCATTGTTGCTTCCGCTATGTTATCTTCTGTGTTGTTTCCGCTGATTCTTGGTGAAGATTCTCGGGATTTGCAAATACATCATTTTTTAATTCTATTTTCTTCCCGGTGAAATCAATTCAAGCTATCTATGTTCATCATATCCTTTCCTTCCTATATGATTTGTGTGTTGGAAATTCTCATTCAATCTTTTCGTATTCATTCATCCATGTCTGGTCTATCCGAAGTGTTGAAGATATCTCAGAAGTTTCTTTTTTCAATCCTTTCAATTATTTCGAGGGTCTCACCTCATCAAGTTTTCAGTTGTACCAGTGCAATTAGCATTTCTTAGCAATCCATTCATCCGGTGTTTTCTTTCAGTGGGTCCATAACCCACAAGTTTCTCCCAGGATCTTATCTGGCTCTTCTAATCTTTCCGTAGATCTCTAATTCTTTTCAATTATGACGTAAGTAAGAATTTCATTAGTCATATTTCTTATTCAAGATCACTTCAAATTTATTTCATCATTGGCTCAACTTTTCAAATTCTTATTCCGGAGTGTCTTAGTTATCTTTGGTGGTGTTTATTGCCATCGTTCTGAGCTTGTGAAGATTGAAGGAGTGTTTCTCTCAAATCTTTGTCCGTTCTTATGAAGATTCATCATTTCAGCTTTGTGTTATCATCTTGAATTGTTTTCGATCATGAGAATTACTTCCATATCTATTTAGTGCATTTGAGATTTGTTTTCATTCTTGATCCTCCGTAGGCCATCATTTCAGAAGATTTCTTCATTCTCAGCTTTCAGCTTTCATCCTCAAATTCTTATCAATTGTTGTCTCTTCTTTCATCTCTCAGTTCTTCTGGTGCCTTGTTCAAGATTTTCTCTCAGGTGGCTCATGATCTCTTCATTGTCATGTATCTCCATTCATTCTTGTTATCCCCATTCATTCCAATTCTTACTGGTGTCTCCTTCAAGACTTCTTCAAGTTTGTGATCATATCTCTCCTCAATATTTTGAAGAAGAATAAGTGGTATGGTAAATCCGTTCCTTGTCATTAATTTAACTTGATGAAGGATAAGCAGAACATAATTCTTATTCTTGTTTCATAGTGATTTCAATTCTTCTTCCCGAGTGGCTCACGATATCAATTCTTTTCCCGACTGCTCCATCTGTTCTTTGCCATTATCCTTGAGGTGGTATTATTGCATTCTTGTTAGTGGAGGAGTCACGAAGAGAAGTTGTTTTAAGAATGAAATATTTAAATCCACCAATTCCTTCAATCATGGGATATTTTCAACCCATGGTTTCTTCATTGAGTTATCTTGGATTAGATTTCACCTAAAGCTTTTTCTATGGATTTTTGCTATTATGGTGATTATTGTTGATCCAAGTTTTCAATGTTTCCTCTTGGTGTAAGAAGTTTTCAAATCTTGTTGCTCTCAATCAGTCCTTGTTTCTGTTAGTGGTTGGTTGTCACTGTTGGGGAACGTTGCATGGGAAACAAAAAATTTCCTACGAACACGAAGACCTGTGATGGTGATGATCATCTACGAGTTGGAGATAAGATGTACATACCGTTGTAGATCGCTAAGCAGGAAGCGTTAAGAAACGCGGTTGATGTAGTGGAACGTCTTCGCGATCCAAATTGCCGCCGTCCCACGATCCGTCCCGATCTAGTACCGAACGGACGACACCTCCGCGTTCAGCACACGTACAGCTCGATGACGATCTCCGCCTTCTTGATCCATCAAGAGAGACGGGGAAGTATATGAGTTCTCTGGCAGCGTGACGGCGCGCCGGTGGTGGTGGTGATCTATTCATGCAGGGCTTCGCCTAAGCATCGCACAAATCCGATCTAGAGGAAGAACTACGAAGTAGAGGTTTAGGGTTGCACGTGGCAAAGTTGTGTCTCAAAAACCCTAAAACCTCTAGTATATATAGGAGGAGGGGAGGGCCTAGCCTTGAGGCTCAAGGGAGCCTCCTTGGCTTCGGCCGAAGTGGAGGAGGGAGGAGTCCTCCTCCAACCCACATTGGATTAGGACTCCTTCCTAAATTTCCCACCTCTTTTGGATTTTCCACTTTTTCCTCATGGGCTTTCCTTGGATGACTTGTCAACCCATTATGCCTTATTGCGCATCCAATAAACCCATGTGGACCCCTTGGGGGCATGGTGGGCCCACCTAGTGGGCCCCCGGTACCCATTCGTCAGTCCCGGCACAATGCCGATAATGCCCAAAATTCTTCCGGAATCCAAATACTAAGTTCCTATATATCAATCCTCGTTTCCGGACCATTTCGGAAACCCTCGTGACGTCCGGGATCTCATCTAGGACTCCGAACAAAACTTCGGTCACCAGCACCTATAACTCAACTATACCGAAACGTCATCGAACCTTAAGTGTGCAGACCCTGCGGGTTCGAGAACTATGCAGACATGACTTGAGACACTCCCCAGTCAATATACAATAGCGAGACCTGGATGTCCATATTGGATACTACATATTCTACGAAGATCTTATCTATTGAACCTCTATGCCAAGGATTCATATAATCTCGTATACCATTCCCTTTGTCCTTCGGTATGTTACTTGCCCGAGATTTGACCGTCGGTATCTCTATACCTATTTCAACCTCGTTAACGGCAAGTCTCTTTACCCATTCCGTAATACAAGATCCCGTGACTAACTCTTTAGTCACATTGCTTGCAAGGCTTATATGTGATGTTGTATTACCGTGTGGGCCCCGAGATACCTCTCCGTCATATGGAGTGACAAATCCCAGTATTGATCCATGCTAACTAAACGGACACCTTCGGAGATGCCTGTAGAGTACCTTTATAGTCACTCAGTAACGTTGCGACGTTTGATACACACAAGGCATTCCTCCGGTGTCAGTGAGTTACATGATCTCATGGTCATAGGAATGAATATTTGACATGCAGAAAACAATAGCAACAAAATGACACGATCACATGCTACATTTATAGTTTGGGTCTTGTCCATCACATCATTCTCCCAATGACGTGATCTCGTCATCAAGTGACAACACTTTTCTATGGTTAGGAAACCTTAACCATCCTTGATCAACAGGCTAGTCAACTAGAGGCTTACTAGGGACATAGTTTTGTCTATATATCCACGCATGCGTCTATGTTTCCACTCAATACATTTATAGCATGGATAATAAATAATTATCTTGAAACAGGAAATATAATAATAACTATTTTATTATTTCCTCTAGGGCATATTTCCAACAGTCTCCCACTTGCACTAGAGCCAATAATCTAGTCTCACTTTGCTGTGTGATTTACATTGTAATGAATCTAACACAAATACAATTCTGGTGTTGATCATGCTTCGCTGGTGGAAGAGGCTTAGTCAGCGGATCTGCAACATTCAGATCCGTGTGCACTTTGCAAATATTTACGTCCTCTCCTTCGACATAGACGCGTATGAGGTTTAAGCGTCGTTTGATGTGTCTGGTCCTCTTGTGAAAGCTTGATTCCTTGGCCAAAGCAATGGCACCAGTGTTGTCACAAAAAAGAGTTATTGGATTTAGTGCGCTCGGCACAACTCCAAGATCTGTCATGAACTGCTTCATCCACACACCCTCCTTAGCCGCCTCCGAGGCAGCCATGTACTCCGCTTCGCATGTATAATCTGCTATGATGCTTTGCTTGGAACTGCACCAGCTTACCGCACCCCCATTGAGAATAGATACGTATCCGGTTTGAGACTTAGAGTCATCCGGATCAGTGTCGAAGCTTGCATCGACGTAACCCTTTACGACGAGCTCTGCGTCACCTCCATAAACGAGAAACATTTCCTTAGTCCTTTTCAGGTACTTCAGAATATTCCTGACCGCCGCCCTGTTTTCCACTCATGGATCACTTTGAAACCTACCTTCCACGCTTATGGCCAGGCTGACGTCCGGTCTTGTGCACAACATTGCATACATGATAGACCCTGTGGCTGAAACATAGGGGACGACACTCATGTTTTCTCTATCTTATGCAGTTACTAGACACCGAGTCTTACTCAACTTTGTACCTTGTAACATAGGCAAGAACCCCTTCTTGGATTGTTCCATTTTGAACCTTTTTCAAAACTTTATCAAGGTATGTGCTTTGTGAAAGTCCTATTAGGCACTTCGATCTATCTCTATATATCTTAATGCCTAATATGTAAGCAACTTCTCCTAGGTCTTTCATTGAAAAACTTTTGTTCAAGTAATCCTTTACGCTCTCCAAAAACTCCACATTGTTTCCCATCAGCAATATGCCATCCACATATAATATTAGAAACGCTACAAATCTCCCACTCACTTTCTTGTAAATGTAAGCTTCTCCTACAACTTGTATAAACCCAAATGCCCTGATCACCTCATCAAAGCGCTTATTCCAACTCCGAGATGCTTGCACCAGTCCATAAATGGATCGCTGGAGCTTGCATACTTTGTCAGCATTCTCTGGATCGACAAAACCTTCGGGTTGCATCACATACAACTATTCCTTAAGACACCCATTAAGGGACGCCTTTTTCACATCCATCTGCCAGATTTCATAATCGAAAAATGCAGACATAGCTAACATGATTCGGACGGGCTTAAGCATCGCTACGAGTGAGAATGTCTCATCGTAGTCAACTCCTTGAACATGTGAAAAACCCTTTGCCACAAGTCGAGCTTTATAAACGGTCATATTACCGTCCGCTTCCGTCTTCTTCTTAAAGATCCATTTGTTCTTAATAGCCTTGCGACCTTCAGGTAATACTTCCAAAGTCCACACTTTGTTTTCATACATAGATCCTATCTCGGATTTCATGACCTCTAACCATGTGTTGGAATCTGGGCCCACTAGTGCTTCTCCATAATTCACAGGCTCATTGTTGTCTAACAACATGATAGACAAGACATGATTCACGTACCACTCAGGAGAAGTACGTGCTCTTGTCGACCTGCGAGGTCCGACGACAACTTGATCCGAAGCTTCATGATCACCATCATTAGCTTGCTCTTCAACTGGTGTTGCCTTGACAGAAATTTATTTCTACCCTACGCCACCATCTTGTTGAAGCAGAGGTTCCAAAACCTCATCAAGTTCTATCTTCCTCCCACTCAATTCTTTCGAGAGAAACACTTTCTCAAGAAAAGCTCCGTTCTTAGCGACAAACACTTTGCCCTCGGATCTGAGATAGAAGGTGTACCCCACTGTCTCTTTTGAGTAACCTGTGAAGACACACGTTTCCGCTTTGGGTTTCAGCTTTTCAGGCTGAAGCTTTTTGACATAAGCACCGCATCCCCAAACGTTAAGAAACGACAACTTTAGCTTCTTGCCATACCATAGCTCATATGGTGTCGTCTCAACGGATTTTGATGGTGCCCTATTTAAAGTGAATGTAGTTGTCTCTAATGCATAGCCCCAAAATGGTAATAGCAAATCGGTAAGAGACATCATAGATCGCACCATATCTAATAAAGTACGATTACGACGTTCGGACACACCATTACACTGTGGTGTTCCAGGCGGTGTCAACTGTGAAACAATTCCACATTGTCTTATGTGAGCACCAAACTCGTAACTCAGATATTAACGCTTTGATCAGATCGTAGGAACTTGATCTTCTTGCTACGATGATTTTCAACTTCACTCTGAAATTGTTTGAACTTTTCAAATGTTTCAGACTTGTGCTTCATCAAGTAGATATAGCCATACCTACTCAAATCGTCGGTGAAGGTGAGAAAATAACGATATCCGCCGTGCGCCTCCACACTCATTTGTCCACACACATCAGTATATATGATTTCCAACAAGTCACTTGCACATTCCATTGTTCCAGAGAACAGAGTCTTAATCATCTTGCCCATGAGGCATTGTTCGCATGTGTCAAGTGATTCAAAATCAAGTGACTGCAAAAGCCCATCAGCATGGAGTTTCTTCATGCGCTTAACACCAATATGACCTAAGCGACAGTGCCACAAGAAATTGGCGCTATCATTGCTAACTCTACATATTTTGGTCTCAATGTTATGGATATGTGTGTTGTCACAATTGAGATTCAATATGAACAAACCCCTCACATTGGGTGCATGACCATAAAAGATATTACTCATATAAATAGAACAACTATTATTCTCTGATTTAAATGAGTAATCGTCTCACAATAAACAAGATCCAGATATAATGATCATGCTCAACGCAAGCACTAGATAACAATTATTTAAGTTCATAAGTAATCCCGATGGTAACTGAAGTGAGACCGTGCCCACGGCGATCGCATCCACCTTGGAATCATTTCCTACGCGCATCGTCACTTCCTCCTTCGCCAGCCTTCGTTTATTATGCAGTTCCTGTTTCGAGTTGCAAATGTGAGCAACAGAACCAGTATCAAATACCCATGCTCTACTACGAGAGCTGGTTCGGTACACATTAATAACATGTATATCACATATACTTTGTTTGGCATTGGCCGCCTTCTTATCAGCCAAATACTTGGGGTAGTTGCGCTTCCAGTGACCAGTCCCCTCGTAATAATAGCACTCAGTTTCTGGCTTGGGTGCATCCTTGTGTTTCTTCATCGTAGGGGCAACAGTTTTTCCACTCTTCTTGGAGTTACCCTTCTCGCCTTTGCCGTTTTTCTTGAAACTAGTGGTCTTATTGACCATCAACACTTGATGCTCTTTCTGGATTTCTGACTCAGTGACTTTCAGCATCGCACATAACTCGCCGGGAGACTTATTCATCCCTTGCATGTAATAGTTCAACACGAAGCTCTTGTAGCTAGGTGGCAGTGATTGAAGAATTCTGTCAATGATAGCTTCTTGCGGAGAGCTATCCCCAGCTCAACTAGATGATTTGAGTATCCAGACATTTTGAGCAGATGTTCACTGACACACGAATACTCCTCCATTTTACAATCATAGAATTTATCGGAGGTCTCATACCTCTCGATCCAGGCATTCTTCTCAAAGATAAACTTCAACTCCTGGAACATCTCATATGCTCCATGACGTTCAAAACATCGTTGAAGTCCCAGTTCTAAGCCATATAAACTGCACATTGAACTAGTGAGTAGTCATCCTTACGAGCTTGCCCAGCGTTCAAAACATCTTGGTCAGCCGTAGCGGGTAGTTCATCTCCTAGCGCTGCATAAAGAACATAATTCTTTTGCCCAGCTTGAAGGATAAGCCTCAGATTTCGAGCCCAGTCTACAAAGTAGCTACCATCATCTTTCAACTTAGCTTTCTCTAGGAACGTATTGAAATTCAGGGTTGCTATTGCGCGAGCCATTGATCTACAACATATTTTTTTTTGCAAAGATTACTTAGACTATGTTCAAGATAATTTGAGTTTAGATAATCATATTAATAATAAAATCCCACTCAAATAGACATCCCTCTTGTTATTTGAGTGTAGCATGATCTAAATTCACTAACTCAAGTTCGATCATCACGTGAGTTGAGTATAGTTTTAGTGGTGAACATCTCCATGTTGATCATATCCTCCTTATGATTCATGCTAGACCTTACGGTCTCTTATGTTCCGAGGCCATGTCTGTACATGCTAGGCTCGTCAAGTTTAACCCGAGTGTTCCGCGTGTGCAACTGTTTTGCACCCGTTGTATGTGAACGTTGAGTCTATCACACCCGATCATCACGTGGTGTCTCGAAATGACGAACTGTCGCAACAGTGCACAGTCGGGGAGAACACAATTTTATCTTGAAATTTTAGTGAGGGATCACCTTATAATGCTATTGTCATTCTAAGCAAGATAAGGTGCATAAAAGGATTAACATCACATGCAAATCATAAGTGCATGATATGGCCATGATCTTGTGCTTCTTGATCTCCATCACCAAAGCACCGGCATGATCTACATCGTCACCGGCGCCACACCATGATATCCATCATCATGATCTCCATCATTGTGCCGCCATCGAGGTAGTTGTGCTATCTATGCTATTACTACTAAAGCTACTACCTAGCAATATAGTAAATGCATATGCAAGCAGAAACGTTAGTTTAAAGACAACCCTATGGTTCCTGCCGGTTGCCGTATCATCGACGTGCAAGTCGATATTTAACTATTACAACATGATCATCTCATACATCCAATATATCACATCATGTCTTTGTCCATATCACATCACATGCATACGGTGCAAAAACAAGTTAGACGTCCTCTAATTTGTTGTTGCATGTTTTACGTGGCTGCTATGGTATCTAGTATGATCGCATCTTACTTATGCAAAGCCACAACGGTGATATGCAAATTACTATTTAACCTTCTCCAAGGACCGCCTCGGTCAAATCCGATTCAATAAAGTTGAAGAAACAGACACCCGCCAGTCATCTTTATGCCACAAGTTGCATGTTGGTCGATGAAACCGGTCTCGGCTGCTTCAATCCAACAATACCGCCGAATCGAGAAAAGACTAAGGAGGGCATAAAATTGAACATCAACACCCAAAAACACTTCTGTGTTCTACTCGAGATATCATATACGCATGAACCTAGCTCATGATGCCACTGTTGGAGAACGTTGCATGGGAAACAAAAAAAATTCCTACGCACACGAAGACCTATCATGGTGATGATCATCTACGAGAGGGAGATCGGATCTACATACCCTTGTAGATCGTCAAGCGGGAAGCATTAAGAAACACAGTTGATGTAGTGGAACGTCTTTGCGATCCAAATCTACGCCGTCCCACGATCCGTCCCGATCTAGTACCGAACGGAAGGCACCTCCGCGTTCAGCACACGTACAACTCGATGACGATCTCCGCCTTCTTGATCCATCAAGAGAGACGGGGAAGTATATGAGTTCTCCGACAGCGTGACAGCATGTCGGTGGTGGTGATCTATTCCTGCAGGGCTTCGCCTAAGCACCGCAGAAATCCGATCTAGAGGAAGAACTACGAAGTAGAGGTATAGGGCTGCACGTGGCAAAGTTGTGTCTCAAAAACCCTAAAACCTCTAGTATATATAGGAGGAGGGGTGGGCCTAGCCTTGAGGCTCAAGGGAGCCTCCTTGGCTTCGGCTGAAGTGGAGGAGGGAGGAGTCCTCCTCCAATCCAAATTGGATTAGGACTCCTTCCTAAATTTCCCTCCTCTTTTGGATTTTCGACTTTTTACCTCATGGGTTTCCTTGAATGACTTGTCAACCCATTATGCCATATTGCGCATCCAATAAACCCATGTGGACTGATGACCCACAAGTGTAGGGAATCTATCGTAGTCCTTTCGATAAGTAAGAGTGTCGAACCCAACGAGGAGCAGAAGGATCTGACAAGTGGTTTTCAACAAGGTATTCTCTGCAAGCACTGAAATTATCGGTAACAGATAGTTGTGTGGTAAGATGATTCGTAGAAAGTAGCAAGTAACAATAGTAACAAAGGTGCAGCAAGATGGCCCAATCCCTTTTGTAACAAGGGACAAGCCTGGACAAACTCTTATAGGAGGTAAAGTGCACCCGAGGACACATGGGAAGTTTTGTCAAGCTAGTTTTCATCACGTTCATATGATTCGCGTTCGCTACTTTGATAGTTTGATATTTGGGTGGACCGGTGCTTGGGTGCTGCCCTTACTTGGACAAACATCCCACTTATGATTAACCCCTCTCGCAAGCATCCGCAACTATGACTACCATAGCATTAAACTAGTGGATCCAAATCAGCCCCTTACGAAGCAATGCATAAACTAGGTTTTAAGCTTCTGTCACTGTAGCAACCCATCATCTACTTATTACTTCCCAGCCTTCCTCTAGGCCCAAATAATGGTGAAGTGTTATCTAGTCGACGTTCACATAACACCACTAGAGGAAAAACAACATACAACGCATCAAAATATCGAACGAATACCAAATTCACATGACTACTTATAGCAAGACTTATCCCATGTCCTCACGAACAAAAGTGACTACTCACAGAGCATAATTATGTTCATGACCGCAGAGGTATTGAATAGCTTCAAGGATCTGAACATATAATCTTCCACCGAGTAATCCAACTAGCATCAACTACAAAGAGTAATTAACACTACTAGCAACCTTACAAGTACCAATCGGAGTCGCGAGACGGAGATTGGTTACAAGAGATGAACAAGGGTTTGGACATGAGATGGTGCTGATGAAGATGTTGATGGTGATGAGTCCCCTCCTATGAGAGGAGTGTTGGTGATGACGATGGCGACGATTTCCCCCTCCGGGAGGGAAGTTTCCCCGGCAGGACGACCCTGCCGGAGCTCTAGATTGGTTCTGCTCAAGTTCCACCTCGTGGCGGCGGCGATTCCTCCCGAAAGCCTCCTCCTGATTTTTTCTGGAACAAAACCCTCTTTATAGCAAAAGATGGGAGCCAGAGGGGCAACAGGGAGCTCACAAGCCCACTAAGCCCGGCCAGGGGGGTAAGCCGCGCCTAGCAGGCTTGTGGCCTCCTGGTGGCTCCCCTCTGGTACTTCTTCCGCCCGGTATTTTTTATAAATTCCAAAATAATTCCTCGTTGATTTTCACAGCTTTTGGAGTTGCGCAGAATAGGTATCTCAAACTTTCTCCTTTTTCAGGCCAGAATTCCAACTGCCGGCATTCTCCCTCTTCATGTAAACCTTGTAAAAAAAGACAGAAAAGGCATAAGTATTGTACCGTGAAGTGTAATAACAGCCCATAAAGCGATAAATATCAACATAAAAGCATGATGCAAAATGGACATATCAACTCCCCCAAGCTTAGACTTCGCCTGTCCTCAAGCGGAAACCTAGATCAATAAATAGGCCCACATGTTTAGAGAAAGAGGTGTCGACAAAACTAAACACGGACATGCAGGCATCATGATCATAATTAGAACAGCAATAACGTCATATAATCTCTTATGCTAAAGTGACAATTCCTTCACAAAGTAAAGTATGGATCAAGAACCTTATTGACAATTAACAACCAATAGCCTTTAATCATTGAAGCAATTGCAATTTATCATAACATCGGAAAGAGTCAAATAAGAGCTTGTAAAGCAAATCCACACACTCAATCATCCTTTCGTCTTCTACAATTGCTAAAACTCACATGGTACTCATGAGATCAAAGTTTCAGTTGGACACAAAGAAAGATAGGGGCTTATAGTTTCACCTCCCAACTACTTACCTCAAGGGTAATGTCAACAATAATAATTCATGAGTACTTACTTCCAAGTTGACATATGAATTATTATTGTTGACATTACCCGTGCCTAGTTGTCTTCCTTTGAAGGTGATGGTGGTGGAGTTGTTGCAACCTGGGTTTGATCCTCCGTCTTCGAAGGCATAGATGCTCCATCATGGAAAGATGATCGAGTCTCCGGAATCCTCAAATCTGCAGCCAACCGTATTGATTTAAATCTATACTCATACTCACAGTTTTGGTTCTGCAGGTCATAGATCTAGGCTTGGAGGTGATCAATTCTGTCATAGAGCCTGGAGAGGTGCTTACCGATGTCATTGGCATCGATCTTGTGCTTGTTGGTGAACCCCGTGATCATCATGTGGTTGGCGTTGAGTCCGCGTTCCACCATCCCTTGGAACTTGAAAACTTGCTGCTCCATTGCTTCGAGCCTAGCCTCCATGCTTCCGGTCTTCTTGGGCCCCTCAACATCACAGATGTGCAGCACCCCCTCACGCATCTCGATAGATTGAGGGTGTTGCAGCACTCCCGCGAGGTAGGGATTGATGACCTTCTCGAAGAACTTGTCCTTCGGAACTTTTGGGGACACCATAGCGATCTAGATCTGTCTGCACAGTAGCCCGAAGCGAAAACAAAGGAAATTTGCATGATACAAGGGTCAGACCTCTCGGGAGCACATATAATGAATTTTTCCCGACCAGAAGGAGTACTCCACAAGAAAACAGAGTCCGGGAGGCACACGAGGTGCCCACAAGCCCCCTAGGTGCAGCCAGGGGGTAGGCCGCGCCTAGCAGGCTTGTCGCCTCCTCGTGCGCTTTCCGGACTACTTTAAATTTTTCTATTTTTCTAAAAATTCCAAAACGGAGAAAAATTCCTACTTGAAACGTTTTGGAGTCGGTTTACTTACCGAATCACATACCTCTTTGTTTTTGGAGTCTGAAACAGGCTCATAAATATCCCTTATGTACTCCTTCGGAGTTATGGTATTAGTAATATTGCTTTGAACATTTATGGGAGTACCTGAGATATAATGGTTGATTCTTTGCCCATTTACCACTCTCGGGAAATTACCTTCTATGTTGTTGATCTTGATGGCATCAGAACGATATACTTCCTCAACAATGTAAGGACCTTCCCATTTAGAGAGAAGCTTTCCTGCAAAAAATGTTAAACAAGAATTATATAGCAAGACATAATCACCTACATTGAACTCACGTTTTTGTATCCTTTTATCATGCCACCTCTTAAATTTTTCTTTGAACAACTAGGCATTTTCATATGCCTGAGCTCTCCATTCATCAAGTGAGCTAATATCAAATAACCTCTTCTCACCAGCAAGTTTGAAATCAAAGTTGAGCTCTTTGATTGCCCAATAAGCCTTATGCTCTAGCTCAAGAGGTAAATGACATGCTTTGCCGTAAACCATTTTGTATGGAGACATGCCCATGGGATTCTTATAAGCACTTCTATAAGCCCACAATGCATCATCAAGCTTCTTAGACCAATTCTTTCTAGACCTGTTAATTAATAGTCTTCTGCAGAATTAGTTTAATCTCTCTATTACTTAGCTCTACATGATCAATGGACTGAGGATGATAGGGAGATGCAACTCTATGGTTGACATCATACTTAGCAAGCGTTTTACAGAAAGCACCATGAATAAAATGTGAACCACCATCGGTCATTAGATATCTAGGGACCCCAAATCTAGGGAAAATAACTTCTTTAAGCATCCTGATAGAGGTGTTGTGATCAACACTACTATTTGGGATAGCTTCTACCCACTTAGTAACGTAATCAACAGTAACTAGGATATGAGTATACCCGTTGGATGTTGCAAAAGGTCCCATATAATCAAAAACCCAAACATCAAATGGTTCAATGACAAGTGAATAATTCATAGGCATTTCCTGACGTTTACTGATATTACCTATTCTTTGACATTCATCACAAGACAAGACAAACTTACGAGCATCCTTGAAGAGAGTAGGCCAATAGAAACCTGATTGCAATACCTTGTGTGCAGTTCTATCTCCCGCATGGTGTCCTTCGTAAGCCTCAGAGTGACACTTCTGTAGGATCTGTCCCTGTTCATGCTCAGGTACACAACGTCTAATAACACCATCTACTCCTTCTTTATAAAGGTGAGGATCATCCCAAAAGTAATGTCTCAAATCAAAGAAGAATTTCTTCTTTTGCTGGTATGTGAAACTAGGTGGTATATATTTGGCAATGATATAATTCACATAATCAGCATACCATGGTGTACTACGTGAAGCATTGATGACATTCAATTGCTCATCAGGAAAGCTATCATCAATAGGTTGTGGGTCATCAAGAACATTCTCCAACCTAGACAAGTTATCTGCTGCGGGGTTCTCAGCACCCTTTCTATCAACAACATGCAAATCAAATTCTTGTAGCAAGAGAACCCATCTGATAAGTCTAGGTTTAGCATCTTTCTTTTCCATGAGATACTTAATAGCAGCATGATGAGTGTGAATAGTGACTTTGGAATCAACTATGTAAGATCTGAACTTTTCACATGCAAACAGGACTACTAAAAATTCCTTTTCAGTAGTAGCATAGTTTCTTTGGGCACTGTCTAGAGTTTTACTAGCATAGTGAATAACATTCAACTTCTTATCAACTCTTTGTCCTAGAACAGCACCAACAGCATAATCACTAGCATCACGCATAATTTCAAAAGGTAAGTTCCAATCAGGTGGTTGAACAATAGGCATAGTTATCAAGGCCTTTTTAAGTATTTCGAAGGCTTCCTCACAATCATCGTCAAAAACAAAAGGAATATCCTTTTGCAAGAGATTGGTAAGAGGCCTAGAAATCTTAGAAAAGTCCTTAATGAACCTTCTATAGAAACCAACATGACCAAGGAAACTTCTTATACCTTTGATATCTGTAGGGCATGACATTTTCTCGATCACATCAACCTTAGCCTTATCGACTTCAATACCTCTTTCAGAAATTTTATGTCCTAAGACGATGCCTTCATTGACCATAAAGTGGCACTTCTCCCAATTCAAGACAAGATTGGTATCTTTACATCTCTGCAAAACTCGACTGAGGTTGCTGAGGCAATCATCAAAAGAAGACCCGTAAACGGAGAAGTCATCCATGAAAACCTCAACAATCTTTTCACAAAAGTAAGAGAATATAGCCATCATACATCTTTGAAAGGTAGCAGGTGCATTACATAAGCCAAAAGGTATACGTCTGTACGCAAAGGTACCGAAAGGGCAGGTAAAAGTGGTTTTCTCCTGATCAGATTGTGCAACAGGTATTTGGGAGAAACCAAAATAACCATCTAGAAAGCAGAAGTGTGTGTGTTTAGACAGTCTTTCTAGCATTTGGTCGATAAAAGGCAAAGGGTAATGATCTTTCCTAGTGGCTTTATTCAATTTCCCAAAATCAATCACCATCCTATAGCCAGTAATAATTCTCTGTGGGATCAATTCTACTTTATCATTAGGGACAACGGTAATACCTCCCTTCTTAGGGACGAATGCACCGGACTCACCCAATCACTATGAGCAACATGATAGATAATACCTGCTTCCAGAAGCTTTAGTATTTCTTTAATCACTACCTCTTTCATCTTAGGATTTAATCTCCGTTGATGATTAGCAAATGGTTAGGAATCGGGATCGGTTTTAATTTTGTGCTAGCATAGAGTGGGACTAATACCCTTAAGATCATCAAGAGTATATCCAATAGCAGCACGGTGCTTTCTCGGAGTTTTCAATAATTTCTTTTCTTCATGCCCTCAAAGGCTAGCACTAATAATAACAGGATATATTTCTTTTTCATCAAGATAAGCATACTTAAGAGTATCACGTAACAGCTTAAGTTCAAACACAGGATCACCCTTTGGTGGGGGTGGATCTCCAAGTAGTTCAAGAGGCAAATTATTCTTAAGGATAGGATGTTGTTCAAAGATAACTCTATCTATCCCATTCCTTTCATCCATATGCATATCATTTTCATGCTCAAGAAAGTATTGATCTAAAGGATCAGTAGGAGGCACAACAATATGAGCATTGATCTAGGGCGATAATTTCATCCTTACTAGACAACTCTTTTCCATGAGGTTGCCTACCAAACTTGGAGAAATTTAACTCATGTGACACTCCTTCAAAGCCAAAGTGACAGTTTGCTTCTCACAGTCAATATGAGCATTGACAGTATTGATGAATGGTCTGCGAAATATGATGGGACAAAAGCTATCTTGTGTGGTAGCAAGAACGAGAAAATCAACAGGATACTTAGTTTTACCACACAAGCCTTCAACATCTCTAACAATTCCTAAAGGGCAGATAGTATCTCCATTGGCAAGTTGAATAGTGACATCAATAGGTTCCATCTCAACAGGTGCAATCTCATCTTTAATTTCATCATATAAAGATTGAGTTTTTGCACTAACACTAGCACCCATGTCACATAAACCATGATAAAAATGATCTCCTATCTTAACAGAAACAACAAGCGTGCCAACAACAGGCCTATGTTTGTCTCTAGCATGAGGTTTAGCAATTCTAGCAGCATCTTCACAGAAGTGAATATCATGGCCATCAACATTGTCGGACAGGAGATCTTTGATAATAGAAATGCTAGGTTCAACTCTAATTTTCTCAGGGGGTGTAGGTGTTCTAATGTAGCCCCTACGTATCACAGTTGAAGCTTTAGAATGATCCTTTATTCTAACAAGGAAAGGTGGTTTCTCAGTGTAAGCACTAGGAACAATAGGATCATTATAAGCGATGACTTTCTCTTCAACTGGATTCGGTTTACCTACATTGACTTCTAAGGGAGGATGATATTTAAACAACTTCTCTTTAGGGAGATCAATATGAGCAGCAAATGATTCACACAATGAAGCTACTATCTCAGAGTCAAGTCCATATTTAGCGGTAAAATCACAAAAAGTATTTGTTTCAACAAAGGATTTAACGCAATCGAACTTAAGATTCATACCTGACTTCTTACCTTCATCAAACTTCCAATCTTCTGAGTTGCATTTAATTCTTTCCAATAAATTCCATTTGAAGTCAATATCTCTCTTCATAAAAGTACCGGTAGAAGAAGTGTCAAGCATGGTGCGATTATCATGAGAAAGCTGAGCATAAAAGTTCTGAATAATAATTTCTCTCGAGAGTTCATGGTTGGGGCATGAATATAACATTGAATTAAGCCTCCCCAAGCTTGAGCGATACTTTGTCTATCACGAGGCCAAAAATTATAGATATAATTCGGATCACGATATACCAAATGCATAGGATAAAACTTTTGATGAAATTCCAATTTCAATCGGTTGTAGTTCCATGATCCAGTAGCATCACATAGCCTATACCATGTCAATGCTTTATCCACAAAAGATAAGGGAAAGACCTTCTTCTTGACCTCATCCTCGGGCAAGCTTGAAAGCTTAAATAAACCACAAACTTCATCTATCTAGATTAGATGCAAGTCGGGATGTGATGTTCCATCTCCCGTAAAAGGATTAGCCAACAGTTTCTCTAGCATACCCGAAGGAATTTCATAACAAGTGTTTTCAGTAGGTGCAAAAGGTTGAGGAGCAACTCCTTGTGCTTCCGAGGTGAAGATATCCCGAACAAGCTCCTCAAAGGATTAGTTTCCATAGTGACAAGTGACAATAAATTTCAGCACACCATATAAATGTTTCCTTACCAAACGCGCTTCACTCCCCGGCAACGGCGCCAGAAAAGAGTCTTGATACCCACAAGTCTAGGGGATCTATCGTATTCCTTTCGATAAGTAAGAGTGTCGAATCCAACGAGGAGCAGAAGGATCTGACAAGTGGTTTTCAGCAAGGTATTCTCTGCAAGCATTGAAATGATCGGTAACAGATAGTTGTGTGGTAAGATGATTCGTAGCAAGTAGCAAGTAACAATAGTAACAAAGGTGCAGCAAGATGGCCCAATCCCTTTTGTAGCAAGGGACAAGCCTGGACAAACTCTTATAGGAGGTAAAGCGCTCCCGAGGACACAGGTGAATTTCTGTCAAGCTAGTTTTCATCATGTTCATATGATTCACGTTCGCTACTTTGATAGTTTGATATGTGGGTGGATCAGTGCTTGGGTGCTTCCCTTACTTGGACAAACATCCCACTTATGATTAACCCCTCTTGCAATCATCCGCAACTACGAAAGAAGAATTAAAACTAAGTCTAACCATGGCATTAAACTAGTGGATCAAAATCAGCCCCTTACGAAGCAACACGTAAACTAGGGTTTAAGCTTTTGTCACTCTAGCAACCCATCATCTACTTATTACTTCCCAATGCCTTTCTCTAGGCCCAAATAATGGTGAAGTGTTATGTAGTCGACGTTCACATAACACCACTAGAGGAAAAACAACATACAACACATCAAAATATCGAACGAATACCAAATTCGCATGACTACTTATAGCAAGACTTATCCCATGTCCTTAGTAACAAAAGTGACTACTCACAAAGCATAATTATGTTCATCACCAGAGAGGTATTGAATAGCATCAAGGATTTGAACATATAATCTTCCATCGAGTAATCCAACTACCATCAACTACAAAGAGTAATTAACACTACTAGCAACCTTACAAGTACCAATCAGAGTCGCGAGACAGAGATTGGTTACAAGAGATGAAATAGGGTTTGGAGATGAGATAGTGCTGATGAAGATGTTGATGGTGATGAGTCCCCTCCGATGAGAGGAGTGTTGGTGATGATGATGGCGACGATTTCCCCCTCCGTGAGGAAGACCCTACCGGAGCTCTAGATTGGTTCTGCTCAAGTTCCGCCTCATGGTGGCGGCGATTCCTCCCTAAAGCCTCCTCCTGATTTTTCTGGAATGAAACCCTACTTATAGCAAAAGATGGGAGCGAGAGGGGCAACAGGGAGCCCACAAGCCCCCTAGGCGCGTGCAGGGGGTAGGCCGCGCCTAGCAGGCTTGTGGCCTCCTGGTGGCTCCCCTCTGGTACTTCTTCCGCCTAGAATTTTTTATAAATTCAAAAATAATTTCTCGTTGATTTTCACGGCTTTTGGAGTTACGCAGAATAGGTATCTCAAACTTGCTCCTTTTTCAGGCCAGAATTCCAGGTGCCGGCATTCTCCCTCTTCATGTAAACCTTGTAAAATAAGAGAGAAAAGGCATAAGTATTGTACCATGAAGTGTAATAACAACCCATAAAGCGATAAATATCAACATAAAAGCCTGATGCAAAATTGACGTATCATGGACCCCTTGGGGCGTGGTGGGCCCACCTGGTGGGCCCCCGGTACCCATTCGTCCCTCCCGGCACACTGCCGGCAATGCCCGAAATTCTTCCGGAACCCAAATACCAACTTCCTATATATCAATATTTGTTTCCGGACCATTCCGGAAACCCTCGTGATGTCCGGGATCTCATCTGGGACTCCGAACAAAACTTCGGTCACCAGCGCCTATAACTCAACTATACCGAAACGTGACCGAACCTTAAGTGTGCAGACCCTACGGGTTCGAGAACTATGCAGACATGAACTCAGACACTCCCTGGTCAATATCCAATAGCGGGACCTCGATGTCCATATTGGATCCTACATATTCTACGAAGATCTTATCGGTTGAACCTCTATGCCAAGGATTCATATAATCCCGTATACCATTCCCTTTGTCCTTCGGTATGTTACTTGCCCGAGATTTGATCATCGGTATCTCTATACCTATTTCAACCTCGTTACAGGAAATTATCTTTACTCGTTCCGTAATACAAGATCCCGTGACTAACTCTTTAGTCACATTGCTTGCAAGGCTTATATGTGATGTTGTATTACCGAGTGGGCCCTGAGATACCTCTCTATGATACGGAGTGACAAATCCCAGTCTTGATCCATGCTAACTCAATGGACACCTTTGGAGATGCCTGTAGAGTACCTTTATAGTCACCCAACAACGTTGCGACATTTGATACACACAAGGCATTCCTCCGGTGTCAGTGAGTTACATGATCTCATGGTCATAGGAATGAATACTTGACATGCAGAAAATAATAGCAAAAACATGACACGATCACATGCTACGTTTATAGTTTGGGTCTTGTCAATCACATCATTCTCCCAATGACGTGATCTCATCATCAAGTGACAACACTTGTCTATGGTTAGGAAACCTTAACCATCCTTGATCAACAGGCTAGTCAACTAGAGGCTTACTAGGGACATAGTTTTGTCTATATATCCACACATGCATTTATGTTTCCACTCAATACAATTATAGCATGGATTATAAACGATTATCTTGAAACAGGAAATATAATAATAAATATTTTATTATTTCCTCTAGGGCATATTTCCAACAGTGACCTCATTATTTTGGGATGGTTTCCATAAGCCCACAACAAGCTTGTTGTTTTCGTTTTGTTTGTCCAACGACTCCGTTAAGTTCTTCTTGCAAGGAGGCTTGCCAAATCCAATTGTGATGGATATTGTCATTTTCTTCTTCATTCTATTCTTCTCAAAGATCTAGTTTCTAGTCTTTTGTTCCGGAGGCTTTATGATGTTGCTCTATTTATTCCAAGGTCTTGGGTTATCAAGATCATATTCTTTCCTTGCTTATCAATTTAGTTGGTTTGTTGGGAATCTTGTCAAGATCTTCCTTCTCATCAAATTTTGCCTCGAATTTCTACCGAAGTACTGCCGATTTTTTTTTGAATTCTTTCTTTTTTATTATATCATTCTTCATCTCTTTGCAACCTTCAAGATCCATTGGTTTCACTTGTTTGTCAACGAAGCTACTAAGTTTTACCTATTGATCTTGCTCTTCCTCTCCCCCTTTCATTCTTAGATCTCGGGGCGAGATCTATTGTTAGTATAGGAGAGTTGTGACCGCCCGAGACCGACGCTCTAGAAGATTCCCCTCTTATTCCATTGCTGCCGTGCGATTAGATTGTCTGTCGCATAATTCGCATCATCCGCATTGCATCGGCACTCCGTTGCTGCCAGTTTTCAAAACTTGCATTCGTTATTAGTTGTCGGTTCTCTCCGTTTTGCCGTTGACCGTTTGAGACCAACCACACACGCACGCGCCCGTGGCAGCGTTAAAATATTATTTTTTAAAATTTTGTATAAAACTTTCTCGGATTGGCTTGAAACTTAGCGTGCGGTCTTATTTTATGTAGGTAGGCCGCCTGCCAATTTTCGTCGCAATCGGAGCTCGTTTGATAACCGTACCGTTTATTATATAGCGGCACTATAGCCGTTTTGAAACTGTGTCATGTGCCGCACCATTTCCGTCTCATCCCTACATATCCCAACAACACAGCCCATTAAACTCATCTAGCCACTTCCTTCGTTCGTGGTCGTCGGATCGCGCTCGGAAACACGAGGTCCATCCCACCTTAGACCAAACCCTATATAAGAACCACCCCATGGAGAGAGCTCTCTCACTCCACTAGGGTTTCTCCTGGCCAAATTTGCAGCCACACCCTAGAAAACCCCACTTGCAAGTCCACACCCTCCAAATCCCGCAGCCCTAGCCTCTCCAGCCATTTTCAGCCACCAGATTCCGATGTGAAGGCTCTGATTAGCCCAAGTCCCCACCTACCAGACATGTACGCAGCCAACTCGGACATGTCCGGATGTCCATATAGAAATTGGAACCATGGAGGAGCCCAAGAAGACCGCAGCCGCAGCCCCGTGACTCGTCTGCAGCTGGTCGATCGCAGGAGCCACCACCGGCCAGCCCCTACCTCATCGGAGTGCCAGCGGAGGGGCTCGCCGGAGCAGCAGGAGCTCTCCCTGGGAGCTGCTCTACCGCAGTCGGCCATGGCCACTCGCCCCGCCATCGTCAGGACCCCACCGGCCGCCGGCTGACCCCAGCTGCCGACCGTCCCCGATCTGCGCCACCAGCCCGCGCTCCGGCCAGATCCGGGCCGGAAAAACCATCCCACGCTGTAGTGGCAGCCTGCCGTGGACCTCCCCTGCCCAGCCGCCCTGGCGTTGATCGACGCCCGAGCCTCCTCCTCGTGCAGAGGCACAAGGGAGATGGAGCCTCGTTCTCCTCGCCCTGGTGCACCACGTGGGCCGGCCCACCTCCCTCCGTCGCCCCTTCAGCACAGTCAGCCCCGCCCCCAGCCTGCCTCAGCATCTCCCCGTCCAGCAATTGTGGCCCTCTAGTGAGCATCCCCTGCCCCTCTATCCCTCGCTCATGCACGGCATAGTTGCCCTGCGCTCATGGCCTGTTGGCCCATCTGCTTGGATCCGGCCTGTAGTTGTTTTTTAAACCTGCGATTTTATTTAGTTTTAGAAAACATGCATATTTTCAAATTGTAACGCCCAAGATACATCCCTATCCTTATTTTGGCGTGAGGGCGTTGACAGGGACAGAAACGCATCTCGTCGTTTTGCAAGAATGGATATCGTTACAAGTACATGTACTGAAAAGATGAGTATAAGGAGTTAGCTTACACTCGCCACAAGCTACATCAGAGTCACACCGATACAACAACATAATCAATCATCATGAAGAAGAGCAGGGTCCGACTACGGACGAAAACAAATGGTAAAAGAACGATTTACATCCTTGCTATCCCAAGCTGCCGGCCTCGAACCCATCCTAGATCGATGAAGAAGATGATGAAGAAGAAGAAGAAACTCCTAATAGCACAATCAGCGTGCTCACGTCAAAGTAACTCTTTACCTGTACCTGCAACTGGTGTTGTAGTAATCTGTGAGCCACATGGACTCAACAGTCTCATTTCCAAATGTATCAAGACTAGCATAGCTTAATGGGTGAGGTATGGTTAAGTGGTGAGGCTGCAGCAAGCGACTAAGCATTTATTTGAGGTGGCTAACTTAAGAGTGCAAGAATAGGAGGGGGATGATCTACGCATAGCGGACATGAACTACTGATGATAAACTGAATGATCCTGAACACCTACTTACGTAAGACATAACCCCACCGTGTCCTCGATCCGAGATGGAGCTCACGAAAGAGACAACCACAGTTACGCACTCAGTTGGCAAGTTTTAATTAAGCTTACTTTAGGATATCTAGAACCAGATGTTAAACAAATTTTCCATGTTGCCACATAACCGCGGGCACGGCTTTCCGAAAGATTTAACCTTGCGGGGGTGTTCCAACTAGTCCATCACAGACTACCACACGCTGCGATGGAATGACCTCGATCAGGGAAACCCGTGATCTCCTCGGGTTCCTATTGGAAAACATCAACCTCGAGATAACCCAAAGCATCCTCCGAATCCCTCGCAAAAGATGCTCGAGAAAGGTAAAACAATTCCAGAAGGCCGCCCGGCGTGTCAATGATCCCGATAGGAGCCGCGTATCTCGTTCTAAAAACACGACGGATGAGCTATGGTTACCACGCCAGACGCCGAGTTGCCCCGGGTAATGTTAGTAAGTTGCTTTGTTTGGGACCAACACCATCAGCATTGCCCCCCTGTATTATATTCAATTACTCCTCGGGTTCATGACGCCCTATGTCTTCAGTATTAACAGAATTATTATGTTGGGAAAATATAGTACCAATATTGGGCTTTGCCAGACGAGCTTTATCCCAAAATGGGAATCTAGGGGGTCCGCATAACAACCCCAAGCATGTTAGGAGCGCTCATTTATGGAACATAACACTGGTATGTCAGGACCCCGATCCTAAGCCATAGGAATCCAGTTTTTAATACATCGCATCTCTTTGCGGTCTCACGCACGGTTAACCCCACGGCTGCAGCCTTACCTTAGCCGGGACCGTTTGCGCCTTTTGACTCGCATAAGCAGTTGTGTCGTTAGCAATCCAATGACAAAGAACCCGGATCGACATGTGTAGTCATAAACCAAAGTGGCAGTTCCGCACAGGGACATGCATACATGACCCAACAAAGCAGGTGTTGGTCACCAGCGAATGTAGACGAGTCGTAGCAAGCTACAAGGACTCCATTACATCGCGTGACATTTCCCCAAAGGGGAGAGACACAACAGCTAAGAAGGACACACGCCGGTCAACCAATGTGTCCGGAGCAGTAGCAAGCTACCATGGCTCTTTGGATCACAAAGGGGCATTTCCCTGTAAGGAATGCTACTAAAGTCTACGGCTAGGTAATCGAACCCCATACATATCAAGTACGACACACGTTCGCATGGCATACCGATATGTATAGATACATCGGTGGCATCACAACATAACCATAAACATACAAGCTTTACTAAAAAGGATTGGAAGAGCCACACACATAATATTACATAGTAGGGGTCTCACGACCCATCATAACAGTCATTCAAGTTACAAGCCAGCGGAAGTAAATAAACTGTCTGAGTACAGACATATGAAACTAGAAGGCACGTGGCCTAACTATACTACAGACCCACCCTAGGGCCAGATCGTAGCTGGGATACCAGCCACTCGTCGTCGTCGATGTCTAGGAAGAACCCTCAGTTAGGGTCATTAACAATCTCTGCAACAAATTATTAAGCAAAGATGAGTACAAGAGTACTCAGCAAGACTTTAGGATAACTATCTACTCATGCAATGTATCAATAAGGAGTTGTGGGGTTTCATGCGGGAAGCCAGCATTTGACTCGTGGCTAGACAACTTGCATTTTTAAATAATTTTGACAACTTGATTTCTCGCACACGAGTCCACTAACACCACAACAATACTCCATCGTGAAATCATTCCGTCTGCATACGGAAATGCCGTCCACGACACTCACGCTTATCTTGACAATTTTAGGAGTAGCCATTAAAGTTATCTATGAACAACATATGTCTCCAAGTAGTCCATATCCGCGGACGCGGCTATTCGAATAGATCATAACCCTGCAGGGGTGTACTCCTTCACACACACTCTCGCCACTTATCGCCATGTGCACGTCATACACCTCAGCAACCTTCAAGCGGAAGCCCAACGAGGGAGTCGGCCACGACCGTTAACCACACTAATACTTAGTCCAGGTCCATCGCCTATCTAAGGGTAACCCGCACGGAAGTCCGGTCGAGGTTTCCGCCACGGCCCCAAACGATGTGCGCAGGGTTCCCAAGCCCACCATCCGGGTGCCACTTTGTACACCGTGCCACTGCCTACCGCATCACAACCCACCTCTCAGGTCCGCGCTATGCACGGCCTCCAGCATGACTATAAACACCAGAAACTACTTGCAACTCCTGGACCGAGTATTAAGCGACTAAAGTCGAGAGGGTCAATTAAGTATCCCAACGTGTGATAGTATCTAGTCTTGGATTACATACACAGAACTCAGTTCCTAAGGACGGTTCCAATGAAACAACCCGCCATGTACTCCAACATGGCCTTTCACCGATACCTTTACCAAATCAGGTTCAACACACAACCCTTACTTACTGAACACATTCTCACAATTCTGTTCATCTCCCAGATGACAGAGCATACACAACTCGAAGCATAGCATGCATAGCAGGATAAGGCACATCATGGCTCAAGCATCTACCAGGTATGCTAGGTTGCAAGATTTAGCTATTTACTGTGACAAAGAGAGGTCATGCGAAGGAAGTGCGTTCAACTAACTTGGCAAAATCAGTTGAGAATTTGATCCTAATGCAATAAGTAAGTGCAGTAGCGAGAACATGGGATTTATCGGGATGATCAAAATGGTTGCTTGCCTTGTTGCTCAGAGGAGGGACAATATCCGCCAGTCGGATATTCAGTGGAATCCGGAGGAGCGGAGCCTACCGAAAGAAATGACAACAATCAATAACAATCATATGCAACAAGATGATGCATGAGCATGGCATGAGGACGCAAGGTGGTATGCTAATATAGCTAACATTTATTAGGTTTGAAGTTGATTTGAATCAGATTCAATATCACTTCAAACGAGGTATTCTCGAATACCGTTTTAATTGATTCGACCTGATGCTCAGATCAACTTGGTTTTGACATGCATGGAAATGATATGTTAAGTTGATGGTTGTGATTGGACAAGGTTTGATCATTGGATTTGTAATGGAATTCAAATGATTTTCAAATTCCATCTCATAGCATTTATAAAATTTAACTTATTCATTATTCTACATGTTTGGTCGAGTAACATTTTCAAACATGTTTGAAAATGACATATTCAGATTCCTTGGATTTTTCTCATACTTATTCATATATAAATTATTTTCATTGGAGTTACAGATTAATTTCTATGATTTTTAGAAGTTTTGGCATTTTTGTGGAATTCTTTTTAACCGAAAATCCACTTATTGCGTCAGCATGGCATCAGCAGGTCCAACTGGCCGTTGAAAGTCAAACTTGACCAGTGGGACCCACTAGTGAGAGACTCTGGTCAGTTTAAGATTAGTTTTAAACTTAATTAGTTAATTAACAGCACTGGACCCAAAACATCCAGAGGCTGGCCCCACGCGTCAGTGGCTCAGGCGAGCTGAGATCCACCGGCGGCGAGGTCGTCCTTGCCGGCGGTGAGCCTCCGGCGACACCAGAGATGGCGGAGGGCATCGGAAACTCGTCTCCGACAACCAAACGCATGGCGGAGACCACAGGGAGATCGGCCACTCGACGGCGCGCACGATGGGGCAAACCCCAGAGGCTGGGGTGGCCGGAATCGACGCCGGCGACGAGCTCGGCGGCGACCAAAGCTCGGCCATCGTCGAGGTCATCGGAAACAGGGTCAAATCGCGCGGGGCTGGGCTCCTAAAGCATCTATGCGACGGCCTGAAGCTGCTGGTGGCCTCAGATGGACCAACCGTTCACCGGAGAGCTACCGGCGACGAGCTGCAGCGGCGGTCCTCGTCGGGCGCCGGTGGAACTAGGCCTAGAGGAAGAGATCGACGGGAAAAACTTGGGGGAAAGCTGCGCAAGCTCACGAGGAGTGCAGTAGTGGTGCTAGTTTGCTCGGGGAGGTGCTGAAGGCTACAAATCGATCGAAGCTCGCCGGCGGCCGAAGGTTGAAGCCGATGGTGCCGTGGGCGTTGCAGGGCTCAGGGGACCTTCGGCTTCTGCAGGGAGGACCAGCTCGTCGAGGCGGAGCGAATGGGGCACTCGGGGGAAAGAACTAGTGGCCAGAGGCACGGGCATCTCGAGCTCGAGCTCCTGTCAATGGCGGCAAAAGGGGAAGAAGGAACCGAGAGGAGACGGGGGAAATGGTGCACGGGAATGGATAGGCCAGTGCTCGGGGAGGTTATCCCCGCGTGTGCCAGCGCGAAGCGGCGGCCAGCCAGGCAGGGAGCTGCACGGAGGCGCCGAGCGTCGCGGCGGCCACCTCCTGCTCCTACTGGCAAGGAGGAAGACGACACAGAGACTGGGCTTGGGCCAGGTGAGCGTCAGGTAGTCTTTCTTCATTTCTTTCTTGTTTTGTTTTCTGTTTTACTAACTGTTTTGGTTTGCTATTTATTTCAGCTCCAAAATAGTTTACCAAAAATATTTTGAACACACCAAAACATTTGTTGGAATATATCCAACCATTCCTGAAGTTTTTAGCATTTTTGAAAACTTAAAGTTTTTGAATTCAAATTTAAACTTGAAACCAGTAGCTTTTTGCATTTAAATAAAATGCCAAAAGTGTTTTGAAAATAGTTTTCTTCACTGCTTATTTGCTTTCATGAATTATCATAAATGTTGAACTTTTCTTGAGGCCATTTTGGGTTCATTGATTTGAACAAGTTTAGGATTTCTTTGAATTTGAGAAGTGGCTAGGGTTTTTTGAGTTTTGCTTCACCACTTGCTTTGATCTTGATTTCCTTTGATGCAATGCAAAGAAGATATGACCACAATGCTATACTTGATTAGGGTTTCAGGGATGTGACAACTCACCCCCACTCAAAAGAATCTCGTCCCGAGATTTAGAAGTCGTTGGGAATAACGCGGGATACTCAAGTCGGAGACGATCCTCTCTTTCCCATGTTGCCTCCTTTTCAGAAGATTTGACCATTGAACTTTAAGAAACTCGAGGTTTCGACGTCGAGTGGTACGCTCAGCTTGATCAAGAATACGCACAGGGTATTCTCAGTATGAAAGGTTATCTTGGAGATCAAGCGTTTCGTGGTCCACTTCACGGATAGGATCCGAAAAGCAATGCCTGAGTTGCGAGATGTGGAAGACATCATGAACCTTGGAAAGATGCGGAGGAAGTCACAACTGGTAGGCAACTTCTCCTCGTTTAGCAAGAATGCAAAAAGGACCAATGTAACGAGGAGCCAACTTGCCCTTGATACCGAATCGATGGGTACCTTTCAAAGGTGTAACCCGAAGGTAAGCTTTCTCGTCAACTTCAAAGGTCACAACCTTATGATGATGACCATATTGGCTCTTTTGACGTGACTGGGCTGTTTTCAACTTTTCACGAATAATGCGAACCTGCTCTTCTGCATCCTGGATCATATCCGGGCCAAAGAGTTGCCTCTCTCCGGTTTCTGACAAATTAAGAGGTGTTCGACATCTTCGTCCATAGAGAACTTGAAAAGGGGCTTTGCCCAAGCTTGATTGATAACTATTGTTATAAGCAAATTCAGCGAATGGAAGGCACTTCTCCCAATTCATACCGAACGATATAACACAAGCTCGGAGCATATCTTCTTGGATTTGATTCACTCTTTCTACTTGACCACTTGATTGAGGATGGAAAGCAGTGCTAAAAGATAAGTGAGTCCCCATAGCGTTCTGAAAATTTTCCCAGAAGCGAGAAGTAAAGATACTCCCACGATCTGAGTTAATCTCCAGGGGAACACCATGAAGAAACACTATTCAAGAGATATATAACTTTGCTAGCTGGCTAGCTGTTATACTCTCACGAACTGGAAGAAAATGAGCTACTTTGGAGAGACGGTCAATGACCACAAAGATAGCATTATTTCCTTTCTTGGTCTTGCGAAATCCGGTAATGAAATCCATACTAACTTTATCCCATTTCCATTCACGAATAGCTAAAGGTTGAAGGGTGCCAGCAGGCCTTTGATGTTCTGCCTTAACTCGACGACAAACGTCGCAGTTAGCAACGAACTCAACAATTTCTTTCTTCATCCTAGTCCACCAAAACCTCTGGCGTAGGTCCTGATACATCTTAGTACTTCCGGGATGAATGGCGAGAGGAGAATCATGAGCCTCCTTAAGGATCAATTGCCGCAGACGTTTGCTCTTAGGAACCACTAAACGGTTCTGAAAGAACACAACACCTTTCTCATTGATGGAGAAATCCCTAGCGTTTCCGCTAGCATTATTCTCCTTGATCCGGGATATACCCTTATCATAAGCCTGCACGGCTATGATTTGATCCCTAAGAGTAGGCTTCGCCACCAGGGTAGAAAGGAATCCTTGAGGAACAATATGGAGATTTAACTTTCGAAATTCCTCAAAGAATGTGGTTGACCTTGTTGTAGCATCAGATTGTTACAATAAGATTTACGACTTAGTGCATCAGCCATAACATTGGCCTTCCCGGGGGTGTAAGTTATCCCTAAGTCGTAATCCGAGATCAACTCAACCCACCGTCTTTGCCTGAGATTCAAATCCGGCTGGGTGAAGATATATTTCAGACTTTGGTGATGAGTGAATATTTCGCAACGATTACCGAGGAGGTAATGTCGCCAGGTTTTTAGTGCATGGACTACAGCTGCAAGCTCAAGATCATGTGTGGGATAATTATCCTCATGTGGACGCAACTGTCGATATGCGTATGCAATCACATGACGATCTTGCATGAGGATGCAACCTAATCCTTGTCGCGAGGCGTCGCAATAGATAACAAAGTCCTTAGAAAAATCTGGTGGTAGCAACACAGGTGCGGAAGTCAGACGTCTTTTCAGTTCATGGAAACTATGCTCGCACTGTGGTGTCCACTTGAAATTTTTATCCTTCTTGAGGAGTTCAGTTAGAGGCTTTGCAACCTTGGAGAAATGCTCGACAAAGCGGCGACAATAGCTCGCTAGACCAAGAAAACTCCTAACTTGCTTAACCGATTCAGGTTGAGTCCAATCAAGGACGGCTTGAACTCTCTTGGGATTGACAGCAATACCCTTACCAGAGATTATGTGACCTAGATAGGTCACTTCTGGTAACAAAAATTCACATTTTGAAAACTTGGCATAAAGGCGATGCTCTCGAAGTTTCATCAATACCTGCCTTAGATGCTCGGCATGTTCTTGTTCGTTCTTCTAGTAGATGAGAATATCGTCGAGGTATACCATGAAAAATTTATCCAGATACTCCATGAAGATTGAATTCATCAAGCGAGAGAAGGTGGCTGGGGCATTGGTTAAACCGAAGGACATGACAGTGTACTCGTATTGGCCATAACGAGTAACAAAAGCCGTTTTTAGAATGTCCCCGTTCTTGATCTTGATTTGATGGTATCCCAACCTCAAATCCATTTTTGAGAAGACTGAGGATCCAGCGAGCTGAACATACAGGTCGTTGATCCTGGGGAGCGGATACTTGTTCTTTATGGTGACCAGATTAACTAGTCGGTAATCTACAACCATCCGATCCGTTCCGTCTTTCTTCTTGACGAAGAGGACGGGGCAAGCCCAAGGAGAAGAGCTAGGATGAATGAAACCTTTATTCAAGGCCTGATCTAGTTTCTTCTTAAGTTCGGCTAGCTCCAGGGGTGCCATCTTATATGGTCTTTTGGCTATTGGAACAGTTCCCGGAACAAGATCTATCACGAACTCTACATCTCTGTCAGGTGGAATTCCTGGATGTTCCTCTGGAAAAACATCCGGGAAGTCGCAGACTACCGGAATGTCTTCAAGTTCCGGAAGGGGGTTGGCATTGAGGGAATAGAGTTGGCATTTGGCAACTCGAGTAGAGACATTGACTATCTCTCCCGAGGGATGGGTAAGATGAACCTTCCTAGAATGAGTATCAATCTTGGCATAGTGAGCTGACATCCAGTCCATACCCAAGATGATATTAATATCCGAAGATTTCAGGGCTATCAATGAGGCTAGGAAAACTAGCCTGTCTACTAGAATTTCATTGTCATAGGTTATCCTAGAGGTTTGCCACTTACTACCAGGAGTTTGGACAACCAATGGAATTGGCATATCACAGAAAGACATGTTATGCAACTGTGCATAACTTTCTGAAATGAAGGAATGAGAAGACCCAGTGTCAAAAAGAACAGACGCTGGGTGATGATTAACAAGAAGCGTACCCAGTATGACGTCGGGATTCTGTGCAGCTTCTTCTACGAAGACATAGTTCACACGGCCACGTGCAGGAGTTGGCTTCACATAGTAAGCTTTGCCCGACTTGACTTGCCCGACGGACTTTCCAGGTTGCTTGGCACCCACATTCTCAGGACACTCACGGGAATAGTGCCCTGGTTCTCCACACTTGTAACATATCACTTGGTTGGTACGTGGTGCAGCATTGCTAGCTGGACCACCATAGGTTTTTGCTAGAGGGTTGGTCTGATTCGTCTGAGGCGCTACATAGGATGGCCTCGGAGTGTATCTTGGCGGCAGAGAACTGTTTGGAACCCACAGCCTGTGTTTTGGAAACGCGGAACCAGATGACGAGCCAAAGTCACAGGAGTGCTTCTTTGTGGCTTCAAAGTCGGTATGACCAGTCTCGGCACTGATCGCCTTGTTAACCAGGGCTTGGAAGCTTGTACACTCTGGAGGCGCAAATCACGACGAAGCTCAGGGCTCAGACCCTTACAGAATCTTGCTTGCTTCTTGGCATCAGTAGACACGTCCTCTGTTGCATAGTGGGCGAGGTTACCGAACTCGCGGCTATAGGCATCCACGGTCAACTTGCCCTGGGTGAAGGCACAAAACTCCTCTCTCTTTCTGTCCATCAGGCCCTCTGGAATATGGTGCAGACGAAAGGCTGCACTAAAGTCTGCCCATGTGGCTGCTGGTTCAGCAGGACGCATAGCTTCAAAGTTCTCCCACCATAGATTGGCGGGTCCTTCCAGAAAATACGCCACAAAGGTCACCTTGTCGGGCTCAGAAACATTCGCAGAGCGAATCTTACGTGAAATACTGCACAGCCAATCACCAGCGTCGAGGGGATCGACGGAGTGATGGAACTTTGGAGGATTCAACTTCACAAAGTCATTGAGGGACACTGCATCATTCCTAGGCTGACGAGCCGTATTCTGCTCAATACGCTCTAACAGTCGGTTGGTCTCCCTTTTGTTCCTCTCTGCCTCAAGCATAACTTCCGCCAGAGAGGGCAGGTGAGGCAGGTCTTCCTGCGACGCTTGACTACCCTCGCCTTGCTCATGAGCAGGGGCACGGTTCAACCTGGTGAACACCATCCTGACAAACAAACTCACAGCTCGGACCAATATCATCATCAATACTAGCTATGGATTAAGAATGTACTGAACACATGGAATGCGGAAATGAATATCCGAACAACATGGTAACAAGCAACTGTTATATATACACCATGCTTCATACACACCCTTACATAGTTTAGTACAACCTTAACCGAAGAGCAAACTACTGAAATTATGAAACTACTCATTAGAGGCTTACAAGCTTCCTATACATTATTTATCTAGGCCTCCGGAATTCATTTCACATCACAAGCATACTTCACAAGTCACACATGACTGTGAACGTACGGCTACTACCATACTATCCTTCCACTCATGATTCAGGCATCCGCATAGAACATCTCATAAAGATTGCCTCCATGGCCTGGAAGCTCAACCTGCGGATTAGGAAATACTCTGGCCTGAGATCCCTGGGATCCGTAAGGACACGGATGTGGCCTTGGTCCCCTGACTGGTGGTAGTAGGGGTCCCCGAAGAGGGTGACTCCTCCTATAGCTGGCCAGTTAACATGGGCCGGAAGATGGGTTCTAACAGGGTTCAACATCTCCATATCTCCATACCCTGTCTGGACTACCGGTGCCAGCTGCATCAAAGCCGTCCACAGACGGGCACGTGTAGCATAAAGCTCCATGCGGAGAGCACGAGCATCCCTGTCTCTATTCTCTAACATCCCAGTAGTGGACTGCAATAGCGGATCCTCCATAGAGGAATCAAACAGACCCCATTGAGGTATCCCTCTTCACCTGGCTGAGAGGAAGGAACATAGCAGAACTCTGAATTCTGCAGGAGTGCATGCCTCGCCCTCATAATGGTCAGCATTCAATAGGCAGCATCGTGTACTGCCATGTCAACAGTGACTCCTAGTCCATAGGACCAACGGATTGTGTAGCGACCCGACTCAAAACGAGTCAAGCCTCTGTGTTTCTGTGCCATCCCTGGATCAGTATGCTGGCACACACAGTATATCAATGTATATATCAAAGTGCAATCACATGTAAATAGCGTAAAACTGATATATACCTTAAATATCTCAGCGGAAGCGGTCAAGGGAGTGGAGTCCCAATAAACACCAACGGCAAGTTGAGTGTAGACCGTAACCCTGGATCGTACTCTTACTCGTCGAAAAAAAATATCTGCAACATAAGACGTTACAGCCGTGTAGGTCAGCACATTGAATATGCCGGCAAGTCACATAAGAGAGAGGTGAAAAGTAATCATCTATACTATATGCATATATGGCAGGTGGGGTTGTAAGTTTTAGCGTAAAGCAAATAATTCTCCTACAACCAGAGAGGGCTAAAAGCAAAATGTTACCACATTGTTGGTTGTTAACGAGATGGTTCCGCCAACCAGTTCTCGTACCCGAGTTGTCAATAATTACCCTCATCAAATATATTTAATTGTGTTGAGAAATCCAGATAACTTCAGTTCCTTTGGCTCAAGTTGTCCATGACCGTGGACACGGCTAATCGATTAGGTTTGAGTACTCTGCAGAGTTTTGCACACGTTCCCCACAAGATTTGATCGCCTCCGTGTATGTCCTCACACTTCAGGGTGTTTGAAGACCGGATGATCAAAACATGGTCTTTCAACGGGTCCCTCTGAATCCCTGTCGGTGTCCATCCAATCCTACCGTTCTTCTACATCTGCTAGCACCGCCTGTCCAGAGTCGCCGCATTGTCCAACCAAGCCAGAGCCCATAATGACTTGTGGCTTTGCAGGTAAGCCTTGGGTCTTGAAAATATCTGTCCGTCTCTTTGAGCCTGGGTGAAGCTTTCCGCAGGATGACATGGCCTCTCCAGCATCCCGGGCATCCAGTGGGTTTTCCAGGGAGCCGATCAACCGTCCTTCACCCAGAGTTGCATTGCGTCCGAGGTCTTGAAAATTCTTGTCTTAGTCCGGTCTTGATTATTATATCAACCTCGCATCACTCCTGGTATACACTCAACCGATAACCCGTCTACTCAAGCATATCATTAAGAAAATTGTCGTCCCGGGGCCAAGTGTCGGGGTTGTTGTGTGCCTACCACATGATACTACAACTTATGCTAAAGTTTCCAAGTACCTAAGGAGCATGCAATTGGGCATAGGATGGTAGAGCTACGATGCATAAAACATAGGTGATAGTATGATCAAAGTGACTTGCCTGTGATGTTGACGAAGAAGAATTTCTCGAGAAAATAACTTGATAGACTACTCGTCACTCTCCGATGAAATCTATATAGCAAACATATCATTCACATAAGCACTCATACTAGCAATCATTCTAGCAATCAAAACAAAAGTGAGAGAGCGAATAAGAAATTCGGAAAGAAACTTCAAATAAGACTAGGGAGTCTTCTACTACGTCAAACACTAATAGTTTTTGTCTAAAATAAAATAATAACAAGGAACTAAGATATAAATTTAACTAAGTTAAAATAAAGTATTTTTTTCACAATTTTTTTTTAAAGTATTCCCAAACGGGATTTGAAAGAGGGATGAAAACAATTGAGCGTTACTACGGGACTAAAATTGTTTTCATAAAAACTAATAAAAATAAAATAAAAACTTGTTGCAAAACTACTGTTAACTAACATAAACAAAACAATATTAATCTTTCTGAAATAATAAAGAAAATATTTTAAAACAAAAATAGAAAATGAATTAGCCGAAATCCTAAAAGCGGTGAAACAGAAATTGTTTCACATGAAATAATGAGTTAATATACTCAAACAAATCTGCAATTTTTACCACTGATACATAAGATCACTAGTGATCAGTACCAAAAGGAATCAAATTAAAATCTATTTTTAAACTCCTGTAATAATAAATACAAGGTTTAAACTAAATCTGCTCTAACTTATATTTAAAAATTTCAAACATAGACAAATTATATGTTTTTAAAAACTACAGGAATTTGTGAGCTATTGGAAAAATAATTACTATCTTTGGACTTCGGGATAAAAAGTTGTGGCCAAAACACAATTGAAAGTTGCTGTTTTTGCTATTTTTGACAGAAAAACTACAGCTACTAGTAAACTAGCAGAGGGTACACGTGGCAAGCTACGGTTGGCTGCGGGTGCTGTTTGTTTCTTGGTTTGGAGCAAACGGCCTAGCTCTAGCAAAATCTACTGGCTAAAGTTAAGTGAAAGAGTAAACCGCTGGTTTACTGAACTAAACCGCTGGTTTACTGAACTAAACCGAAATGGTATTTCTAAATCTAATCTAAGCCACTAGTTAAGATCCAACGGCTACTAACAAAAGAGAGAAAAAACATAGAGGAAGAAGGAGTTCTTATCGTGCTGGCCGTGGCTGTAGCTCGGTGGGGAAGATGACGTCACCGGCGAGGGGGAGAGGGAGCTCCGGGGGTAGTGGGGAAGAGGGGAGGCGGCGGCGGGGTGCTCCTCCTCCGAAGGAGAAGGCGTCGGGCGGCTCGGGGCAGCTCCTGGGCGGGGTAGACGAAGGGTGGCAGCAGCCTTGCTGGTGCTGGTGCTGCTCCGGCGGGGGGGGGGGGGGGCGGCGAGGGGAGGGGGGAGGCGGCGGCGGGGAGTTAGGGTTGGGAACGGGGCCGCGGCGGTGGTGAGGTTTATATAGGCTAGGAGGGAGGGGTACTACGGAAGGAGGAGAGGTAGGATACGGGAAGGAAATCCCGAGGTCTCGGTCGGCTCGGTTTCTGGCATGGCAAAGGAAGGAGAAGGAAGGAGATGGGCAGCGGCGGTGGCTAGGTTAGGGCAGGGGCGGTTGGGTCGGTCGCCCTATATCAAAAGGATACGGGATCCCGGGGCAGTGGGGATCGGCCCAGCTATCTAGCGCCCAGGGGCGGTGGTTCAAGAAAAAACAAAAGGTTTCCTAATTCTAAGTTTTTCCGAGACAGAAAATCAAAACCGAAAAAAGGAAAGTAAATCAAAATATCTATATATGGTATTATATACCAAAAAAATCAGAAAAAGAATCTCCACCCGAATAACATTTTTTTAAAGCCAAAATAAAAACTTTTAAAAAATGTTTTTTCAGAAATTCACTAAATTGCTTTATTTCTCTTTGCAAATATTTTTGCAAATAAACCTTGGGTTTTCTTGGCTCAAACATTTCAAAAATTGGCCCGCACTTTGGAGTGTCATTTTCCTCCGCTCTCTCTCTTGCGTGCAAGAGAGTTTTCTCCGGGCTTTTCTCGCGCGATGGAAATGCAAAACAAAAGACGAAAGAATTTCCCGGCATTTCTTGCACGAAGAAAACGAATGGAAATGCAAAAGAATTCAATGCAAATATCTCCGTTCAAATTCTTTATAGTTGAAGAAGTCATGTCATCTTCTCTCGTTGCTTTTAAAAAAAATTGAATTTGAATTCACCGGAGAAGGGGAAAGTCATTTTATTCCCTCTCATTCAAAAGTTTCGAGAAGTTTCAAATTTCACACAACTTTCAATCACTCAGCAAACAAACAAACAATCAATCTAATAATTATATTAACATTCCAAAATTTATAATTTTGGGATGTTACAAACTACCACACTTAAAATGAATCTCGTCCTCGAGATTCGAAGAGGCTAGAAAGAAAGGTTAGGGTTTGGGGGTCTTCTAACAAATCCAATCTCCGGCAAGGTGGGATGCTACCACATTTCAAAATAAGGATTACTGGTCCCTCAAAATGTTTTAACGATCCTCTGGGGTTTTGGCAACTGACTTCTCACAGTCTTCATACTAAATCCTTTGGTGATGCTCTCCTGTTATATTCATAACGTTTCCATCAAAATTGAGGGTTCCTCTGTTGATATAAGCTTCTTCCGTTACTGGGTCTTCTGAACTGACAGTCTCGTGGTCAATTTTAAATAACATATCGATGGTTCTCATGGTGGTCTACCATTTGTGGTTATCCTGCAGAGAGAGGGGTCTTGGTTTCATTCTCACCGTAAAATTTCCTACGCGTGACAACAAGTGCCATGTACATGGGCTTTTCTTATACCACTCTAAGGCTTAAACAAAAGCTTCAAAGAACGTCATCTCTCACTATGGGTAAGTCTCTCAGATTTACCATTCCCAATAGCAGGATAAATGATAAGAGTAAGTCGTCATGGTGATCAATCCATTCCGCACCCAAATCATTTCTCTGTATAAGGTTTAGCGAATCTCACATTCTAACACTTGGGCATCCTCACAAGCGTTTTGCAGAATTTCTCTTGTCCACGAACGAAGTTCGGATAATCCATTGGTTCTGCAAGCTGAACGAAACATCTATCGTATCTTCACAACTCTCAGGTTTTCGTATGCTCCTAAGAAAAACGTTTGCTGATCGATCATAGCTTCTTCCATCAATCATATTCATTTCATAATCAATCCTTTATTACATCCTTACTTTCTCCTCAAAAACTCCAATTCAAAAGTACTCTATTACAAATGCTGCCATCCACATTGTTCGGTATGGTCGAGCATTTCTGCCAACTTTATTCATCTGTCTCTCTTGGAGGTACTTTAGTTCCACTCGAACTTTCCGAGGTGCTCCTTGAAATCATCCATCTTTTGCTTCATCCTGGTGGTCATGAGTTTCATCTCCATTATCTCTGCATGTACTTCACTCAGGTATTCCTGGTACATCCCTACTTAGTGGATCATGTGGGTTTACCGATTACTACCACACTTAAATGAATTATACTCATGCCTGCATAGACCATATTCCTCATATCCTCATAATTGTTCAGAGACCTTTGTTCGAAGAGAAACAATGCATACAGTTTCAACATAGGCAATCATGAGACAATAAATTCCATTTATTCATGATGTTATTACAACCTCACGGACTTCTGTTACAAAAAATTTCACTCCACGATCTCATGAAAAACAAGAGTTATTCATATTACACTAATTGTCGCGGTCAAAACTTAACTACTCCTTCTTAGCTTTCTTCCTTTGTGGACAATCGCTAGCAAAATGTCCTGCTTCCTTGCAACAAAAGCAAATGCGTTCTGACCAGTCTCGAGGCTTCTTAGCTTCTGCTTTTGCTCCTTGGGTTCCCGGCTTCCTTCCTGAGCACATGTATTTGTGGTGGCCAAATTTCATACACTTGTAACATCTGACATGACTCAGGTCTATGTCTGAAGAGATTTGGTTCTTCCGAGGGTACTTTTTCCTCTTTCTGGACTCCTTCATCTTGGCCAGTTCTTCTACTTCAAGCGGATCAAACTCCACTTCTTCCGTCGGGATGTTTCCCAGATACTCTTGGCTTCTCTTCGTGCAATCCTGTGAATAATGTCCTTCTTCTCCACATGAGTAGCATGCATTGGAGAAAAATCTGGTCAGACCTTGTCCATCAGGGTCTTCAATCTTTTCGTTCATCACCGGTTCTTGTAGAATCTTCTTCTTGAGTGTTTCCTTCACTGCATCTTTTTGCTGCTTGACAACTTGTTGCACCTTGGGGTAAATGTGACACTGAGCTGGATAGTGGGTGGTTCCTTCACACAAGAAACAAGTCACCTGACTGCTTGGGCATTCCTCAGCTGGGTGATTTTCTTCACAATGAGTGCATCCATCCGTGTGTTCTTCCTGGGTGTGTCCTATTTCTCCATAGATCTTGCATGCACAAGTCTTATTCTTCGGATTATCATAGCACTTCTGAATAAGTCGGGATCTTAACAGAGTCCTCTTGAATTCTTCCCAACTTTCTGCTCCACCAAATCCTTGTATGGCATGGTGCATTTTCCACCAGATAGCAGCACTTTGGGTAAAGTACTGAAGAGCGTGTTCCACTTCATACTTCCTTGAGATCAAGTTGCTCCCGAAGTGGTTCTCCATGTTTTGAATCCATATATTAGCCTCCAGCTGGGTCTTTGGTCCAGAGACTACAAGTCCAGCTTCATACTCCATCTGGTAGGGTCGAGGTTTTGGGGATGAGAGAGTTAAGAGAGGGAGAGAGATACACACAATACAAACAATATTTTTGAGAATAGATTTTCTTTGTGGCCATTGGAAAACACATACCAATGACGGCTCACAAATCATCGTATCTAACGTGGGTATATAAAAGGGGATTGGACTTCTAATGGTCATATAATTATTCGAACGCTTTGGGTCTTGAGAGTCTACTGTTGGTGTAGCTTCAATTCTTCAAGAGCATGGTGAAATCCTCTTTACTTTGAAGTAGAACTTCGTTGATTCTTCATGAGGTCGAAGGGGTAAGGGGATTGTCTAACTATTGGAGGTGAGAGGGAACAGTCGATGAAATAAGAAGAAATGAGAAGTAAAAGGTGTTCTTGAAAAATAGAAATTTTGAGAGATCCTATCCTAAGAAATTTCCAGTTTCTAGGGTCACGTCCTACAGTCAACGTGTGCTCTGATACCATCTCTGTAGCGACCCGACTCAAAACGAGTCAAGCCTCTGCGTTTCTGTGCCATCCCTGGATCAGTATGCTGGCACACACAGTACATCAATGTATATATCAAAGTGCAATCACATGTAAATAGCGTAAAACTGATATATACCATAAATATCTCAGCGGAAGCGGTCAAGGGAGTGGAGTCCCAATAAACACCAACGGCAAGTTGAGTGTAGACCGTAACCCTGGATCGTACTCTTACTCATCGAAAAAAAATATCTGCAACATAAGGCGTTGCAGCCGTGTAGGTCAGCATATTGAATATGCCGGCAAGTCACATAAGAGAGAGGTGAAAAGTAATCATCTATACTATATGCATATATGGCAGGTGGGGTTGTAAGTTTTAGTGTAAAGCAAAATTTTCTCCTACAACAAGAGAGGGCTAAAAGAAAATGTTACCACGTTGTTGGTTGTTAACGAGATGGTTCCGCCAACCAGTTCTCGTACCCGAGTTGTCAATAATTACCCTCATCAAATATATTTAATTGTGTTGAGAAATCCAGATAAGTTCAGTTCCTTTGGCTCAAGTTGTCCATGACCTTGGACACAGCTAATCGATTAGGTTTGAGTACTCTGCAGAGTTTTGCACACGTTCCCCACAAGATTTGATCGCCTACGTGTATGTGCTCGCACTTCAAGGTGTTTCAAGACCGGATGATCAAAACATAGTCTTTCAACGGGTCCCTCTGAATCCTTGTCGGTGCCCATCCAATCCTACCGTTCTTCTACATCTGCTAGCACCGCCTGTCCAGAGTCGCCGCGTTGTCCAACCAAGCCAGAGCCCATAATGACTTGTGGCTGTGCAGGTAAGCCTTGGGTCTTGAAAATATCCGTCCGTCTCTTTGAGCCTGGGTGAAGCTTTCCGCAGGACGACATGGCCTCTCCAGCATCCCGGGCATCCACTGGGTTTTCCAGGGAGCCGATCAACCGTCCTTCACCCAGAGTTGCATTGCGTCCGAGGTCTTGAAAATCTTGTCTTAGTCCGGTCTTGATTATTATATCAACCTCGCATCACTCGTGGTATACACTCAACCGATAACCCGTCTACTCAAGCATAGCATTAAGAAAATTGTCGTCCCGGGGCCAAGTGTCGGGGTTGTTGTGTGCCTACCACATGATACTACAACTGATGCTAAAGTTTCCAAGTACCTAAGGAGCATGCAATTGGTCATAGGATGGTTGAGCTACGATGCATAAAACATAGGTGATAGTATGATCAAAGTGACTTGCCTGTGATGTTGACGAAGAAGAATTTCTCGAGAAAATAACTTGATAGACTACTCGTCACTCTCCGATTAAATCTATATAGCAAACATATCATTCACATAAGCACTCATACTAGCAATCATTCTAGCAATCAAAACAAAAGTGAGAGAGCGAATAAGAAATTCCGAAAGAAACTTCAAATAAGACTAGGGAGTCTTCTACTAGCTCAAACACTAATAGTTTTTTGTCTAAAAGAAAATAATAACAAGGAACTAAGATATAAATTTAACTAAGTTAAAATAAAGTATTTTTTTCACAAAACTTTTTGAAAGTATTCCCAAACGGGATTTGAAAGATGGATGAAAACAATTGTGCGTTACTACGGGACTAGAATTGTTTTCATAAAAACAAATAAAAATAAAATAAAAACTTGTTGCAAAACTACTGTTAACTAACATAAACAAAACAATAATAATCTTTCTGAAATAATAAAGAAAATATTTTAAAACAAAAATAGAAAATGAATTAGCCGAAATCCTAAAAGCGGTGAAACAGAAATTGTTTCACATGAAATAATGAGTTAATATACTTAAACAAATCTCAAGTTTTTACCACTGATACATAAGATCACTAGTGATCAGTACCAAAAGGAATCAAATTAAAAGCTATTTTTAAACTCCTGTAATAAGCAAAACAAGGTTTAAACTAAATCTGCTCTAAGTTATATTTAAAAATTTCACACATAGACAAATTATATGTTTTTAAAAACCACAGGCAATTTGTGAGCTACTGGAAAAGGAATCACTATCATTGAACTTCGGGATAAAAAGTTGTGGCCAAAACAAGATTCAAAGTTGCTGTTTTTGCTATTTTTGACAGAAAAACTGCAGCTACTAGTAAACTAGCAGAGGGTACAGGTGGCAAGCTACGGTTGGCTGCGGGTGCTGTTTGTTTCTTGATTTGGAGCAAACGGCCTAGCTCTAGCAAAATCTACTGGCTAAAGTTAAGTGAAAGAATAAACCGCTGGTTTACTAAACTAAACCGAAAGGGTATTTCTAAATCTAATCTAAGCCACTAGTTAAGATCCAACGGGTACTAACAAAAGAGAGAGAAAACAGAGAGGAAGAAGGAGTTCTTACCGTGCTGGCTGTGGCTGTAGCTCGGTGGGGAAGATGACGTCGCCGACGAGGGGGAGAGGGAGCTCGAGGGGCAGTGGGGAAGAGGGGAGGTGGCGGCAGGGTGCTCCTCCTCCGAAGGAGAAGGCGTCGGGCGGCTCGGGGCAGCTCCTGGGCGGGGTAGACGAAGGGTGGCAGCAGCCTTGCTGGTGCTGCTGTTGCTCCGGTGGGGGGGGCGGCGAGGGGAGGGGGGAGGCGGCGGCGGGGAGTTAGGGTTGGGAACGGGGTCGCGGCGGTGGTGAGGTTTATATAGGCTAGGAGGGAGGGGTAGTAAGGAAGGAGGAGAGGTAGGATACGGGAAGGAAATCCCGAGGTCTCGGGCGGCTCGGTTTCTGGCATGGCAAAGGAAGGAGAAGTAAGGAGATGGGCGACGGCGGTGGCTAGGTTAGGGCAGGGGCGGTTGGGTCGGTCGCCCTATATCAAAAGGATACGGGATCCCGGGGTGGTGGGGATCGGCCCAGCTATCTAGCGTCCAGGGGCGGTGGTTAAAGAAAAAAACAAAAGGTTTCCTAATTCTAAGTTTTTTCGAGACAGAAAATCAAAACCGAAAAAAAGGAAAGTAAATCAAAATATCTATATATGGTATTATATACCAAAAAAATCAGAAAAAGAATCTCCACCCGAATAACATTTTTTTAAAGCCAAAATAAAAACTTTTAAAAAATGTTTTTTCAAAAATTCACTAAATTGCTTTATTTCTCTTTGCAAATATTTTTGCAAATAAACCTTGGGTTTTCTTGGCTCAAACATTTCAAAAATTGGCCCGCACTTTGGAGTGTCATTTTCCTCCGCTCTCTCTCTTGCGTGCAAGAGAGTTTTCTCCGGGCTTTTCTCGCGCGATGGAAATGCAAAACAAAAGACGAAAGAATTTCCCGGCATTTCTTGCACGAAGAAAACGAATGGAAATGAAAAAGAATTCAATGCAAATATCTCCGTTCAAATTCTTTATAGTTGAAGAAGTCATGTCATCTTCTCTCGTTGCTTTTAAAAAAAATGGAATTTGTATTCCCCAGAGAAGGGGAAAGTCATTTTATTCCCTCTCAATCAAAAGTTTCGAAAAGTTTCACATTTCACACAACTTTCAATCACTCAGCAAACAAACAAACAATCAATCTAATAATTATATTAACATTCCAAAATTTATAATTTTGGGATGTTACATATTGGCTCCTCAGCTCCAAGGTAGTCTGGAAATACCCTAACAGTGCAGATATACTGGCTCTGGTTGAAGTCTCGGTACTGTTCCTCCACTGTGTACTCTGAGTACAAGCGGTAACCGCACACCGACATCACCCTAACCAGCATGGCCGTATGACCCGGCACATCAATGCACCTGGTCAGACGAACCACCTGACAAGAAGGACGGCAGGCATCTGAAAATAGAGAGTAATCCAAAACCATAAGAGCTCTAAATGCAAAATTGGGCAGCATAACGGCTGTAAATGCTCAAAATAATTTTGAGACAACCCAAAAATAGAATAGCGTAACCATTCAACTACCAAGTTCAGTTCTCTGATCATCAAACTTACTTCCTTTTCCTAGGGATAAAAGAAACCCAAAATAACTCTCGACCCGTAGTCTTATAATCTACAGAAAGACGAGCCTAGAAGAAGATGAGTAACCTAGTCCTTAATTCCCGCAGAAAGACGAGGATGACCAGAATAGAATAACTTGAGAAGAGAACAAGAGTCTTAAGTTCCCTTCCACAAACAATTCCCTTATATACAACTAAAGCAATTCTAGACTCAACTTCGACCAATTTGGCTTAGTAGTCCTACAGTCAGTCAGGCTCTGATACCAACGCTGTCAGGACCCCGATCCTAAGCCATAGGAATCCAGCCTGTAACATATCGCATCTCTTTGCGGTCTCACACATGGTTAACCCCACGGCTGCAGCCTTACCTTATCCGGGACCGTTTGCGCCTTTTGACTCGCGTATGCAATTGTGTCGCTAGCAATCCAATGACAAAGAACCCGGATCGACATGTCTAGTCATAAACCAAAGTGGCAGTTTCGCACAGGGACATGCATACATGACCAAGAAAGCAGGTGTTGGTCACCAGCGAATGTAGACGAGTCGTAGCAAGCTACAAGGACTCCATTACATCGCGTGACATTTACCCAAAGGGGACAGACACAACAGCTAAGAAGGACACACACCGGTCAACCAATGTGTCCGGAGCAGTAGCGAGCTACCATGGCTCGTTGGATCACAAAGGGGCATTTCCCTGTAAGGAATGCTACTAAAGTCTACGGCTAGGTAATTGAACCCCATCCATATCAAGTACGACACACGTACGCATGGCATACCGATATGTATAGATACATCGATGGCATCACAGCATAACCATAAACATACAAGCTTTACTTAAAAGGCTCGGAAGAGCCACACACATAATATTACATAGTAGGGGTCTCACGACCCATCATAACATTCATTCAAGTTAGAAGCCAGCGGAAGTAAATAAACTGTCTGACTACACACAGATGAAACTAGAAGGCACGTGGCCTGACTATACTACAGACCCACCCTAGGGCCAGATCGTAGCTGGGATACCAGCTACTCGTCGTCGTCGATGTCTAGGAAGAACCCTCCGTTAGGGTCATTAACAATCTCTGCAACAAATTATTAAGCAAAGATGAGTAAAAGAGTACTCAGCAAGACTTTAGGATAACTATCTACTCATGCAATGTATCAATAAGGAATTGGGGGGTTTCATGCGGGAAGCCAACATTTGACTCGTGGCTAGACAACTTGCATTTTTAAATAATTTTGACAACTTGATTTCTCGCACACGAGTCCACTAACACCACAACAATACTCCATCGTGAAATCATTCCGTCTCCATACAGAAATGCCGTCCACGACACTCACGCTTATCTTGACAATTTTATGAGTAGCCATTAAAGTTATCTATGAACAACATATGTCTCCAAGTAGTCCATATCCGCAGACGCGGCTATTCGAATAGATCATAACCCTGCAAGGGTGTACTCCTTCACACACGCTCTCGCCACTTATCGCCATGTGCACGTCATGCACCTCGGCAACCTTCAAGCGAAAGCCCAGCGAGGGAGTCGGCCACGACCGATAACCACACTAATAGTTAGTCCAGGTCCATCGCCTATTTGAGGGTAACCCGCACGGAAGTCCGGCCGAGGTTTCCGCCACGGCCCCAAACGATGTGCGCAGGGTTCCCAAGCCCACCATCCGGGTGCCACTTGGTACACCGTGCCACTGCCTACCGCATCACAGCCCACCTCTCAGGTCAGCGCTATGCACGGCCTCCAGCATGACTATAAACACCAGAAACTACTTGCAACTCCTGGACCGAGTATTAAGCGATTAATAAGTCGAGAGGGTCAATTAAGTATCCCAACGTGTCGTAGTATCTAGTCTTGGATTACATATACGGAACTCAGTTCCTAAGGACGGTTCCAATGAAACAACCCGCCATGTACTCCTACATGGCCTTTCACCGATACCTTTAACACGCATGGAAATGATATGTTAAGTTGCTGGTTGTGATTGGACAAGGTTTGATCATTGCATTTGTAATGGAATTCAAATGATTTTCAAATTCCATCTCATAGCATTTATAAAGTTTAACTTATTCATTATTCTACATGTTTGGTCCAGTAACATTTTCAAACATGTTTGAAAATGACATATTCAGATTCCTTGGATTTTTCTCATACTTTTTGATATATAAATTAATTTCATTGGAGTTACAGATTAATTTCTATGATTTTCAGAAGTTTTGGCATTTTTCTGGAATTCTTTTTAAATAGAAAATCCACTTATTGCGTCCGCACGGCATCAGCAGGTCCAACTGGCCGTTGAAACTCAAACCTGACCAGTGGGACCCACTCGTCAGTGACTCTGGTCAGTTTTAGATTAGTTTTAAACTTAATTAGTTAATTAACAACACTGGACCCACATGTCAGTGACTTATTAGTTTAATTGATTTTATTTTTATTAACCCAAAACATCCAGAGGTTGGCCCCACGCGTCAGTGGCTCAGGCCAGCTGAGATCCACCGGCGGCGAGGTCGTCCTTGCCGACGGTGAGCCTCCGGCGACACCAGAGACGGCGGAGGGCATCGTAAACTCGTCTCCGACGACCAAACGCACGGCGGAGACCACAGGGAGATCGGCCACTCGACGGCACGCATGATGGGGCAGACCCCAGAGGCTGGGGTGGCCGGAATCGATGCCGGCGACGAGCTCGGCGGCGACCAAAGCTCGGCCATCGTTGAGGTCATCGGAAACAGGGTCAAATCGCGCGGGGCTGGGCTACTAAAGCATCTACGCGACGGCCTGAAGCTGCTGGTGGCCTCAGATGGACCAACCGTTCATCGGAGAGCTACCAGCGACGAGCTGCAGCGGCGGTCCTCGTCGGGCTCCGGTGGAACTAGGCCTAGAGGAAGAGATCGACGGGGAAAACTTGGGGGAAAGCTGCGCAAGCTCACAGGGAGTGCAGTGGTGGCGCTACCTTGCTCGGGGAGGCGCTGAAAGCGACGAATCGATCGAAGCTTGCCGGCAACCGAAGATTGAAGACGACGGTGCCGTGGGCATTGCAGGGCTCGGGGGACCTTCGGCTTCTGCAGGGAGGACCAACTCGTGGAGGCAGAGCGAATGGGGCACTCGAGGGAAAGATCTAGTGGCCAGAGGCACGGGCAGCTCGAGCTCGAGCTCCTGTCAATGGCGGCAGAAGGGGAAGAAGGAACCGAGAGGAGAGGGGGGAAATGGTGCACGGGAATGGATAGGCCAGTGCTCGGGAAGGTTATCCTCACGCGTGCCAGCGTGAAGCGGCGGCCAGGCAGGCAGGGAGCTGCACGGAGGCGCCGTGCGTCACGGCGGCCACCTCCTGCTCCTACTGGCGAGGAGGAAGACGACACAGAGACTGGGCCTGGGCCAGGTGAGCGTCTGGTAGTCTTTCTTCAGTTCTTTCTTGTTTGGTTTTCTGTTTTACTAACTGTTTTGGTTTGCTATTTATTTCAGCTCCAAAATAGTTTACTAAAAATATTTTGAACACACCAAAATATTTGTTGGAATATATCCAACCATTCCTGAAGTTTTCAGCATTTTTGAAAACTTAAAGTTTTTGAATTCAAATTTAAACTTGAAACCAGTAGCTTTTGGATTTAACTAAATGCCAAAAGTGTTATGAAAATAGTTTTCTTCACTGCTTATTTTCTTTCATGAATTATCAGAAAAGTTGAACTTTTCTTGAGGCCATTTTGGGTTCATTGATATGAACAAGTTTAGGATTTCTTTGAATTTGAGAAGTGGCTAGGGTTTTTTGAGTTTTGCTTCACCACTTGCTTTGATCTTGTTGCAATTTCCTTTGATGCAATGCAAAGAATATATGAGCACAATGCTATACTTGATTAGGGTTTTAGGGATGTGACATGGTAGCCGAAACTAAGGCGACAAAGGTGGAACAAAACACCAGGCTAGAAGGCCAAGCCTTCCACCTATTACCAAGTATATAGGTGCATTAAATTAATTAGCAATAAAATGGTGATATAACAAGGAACCCATGTTTTCACATGGAAGAAACTGCACCAAAAGGGTGAGCAAGCAGTAACATAGCTAAACAATGGTTTGCTCGGTAGTGGAAAGATTAGAGGTTTTCATGGCAATGTTGAGAGGGTGATATTTAACAGGTGGTAGGCAGCGAGACATAGCGATAGAAACGAAACAACTAGCATGGCAATGATAGTAATGGTATCTAGGGAAATGATTATCTTGCCTGTAATCCTGCTTGGAAGAATAACGACTCCATGAAGCAGACGAACCGACATAGTCGAACGGATCCTCACATTCCGACACGCTTGGGGAACTCTATCGAGATGATGCAAACCGGTAACAAGAATCAACACACGATATTCACCACGGCACATGCACGATATGATGCACAACACATATGATGCATGATCGGTTTCAAATATGCAAGACACAACATGGCAATTCACAATAATCAAACACTACACGTTAAGTGAAGCTCAATATGCAACAAGTTGCATATTGACGGAAGTCCACATTTAATTATTTAGTTCACTCCCATTTATTTACATGGCCAAATTAAATGGTGTTAAACATGGCAGGTGGTGAATCACAAATAAACTACCTATCTAGGCATTTTAAATGAGGTCGGAAACAACCTATAGCATCTCCGAAATGACCCCACGTGTTAAGTTCTAAATCTGTCCATATTTGTACTAATCACATTTTATGTTTGTTAAGAAGCAAAAACAAAGTGGTTCACGTGATTCTACTCGTCGTTCTTGACCATTTACATATATGGCTCATCTCGAGCGGAGCTACGGTTAATTAACTACGACCTAAACCGTTTCTATCATGTCGACACGCAAACCGATGCGAACAACACGTATAACAATTTTAAATATGCATGTGAGTTGGAAAATACTTTTCTACGCAAAATTCTACACATTTTAGATATACAACTTGTCGCGATATGACGCGCGGATGGAAAGTTAATGGCGTTTTACAATAATGCAATTTTCTGATATTCTGAAACCCCTCGTAATTAGCTAAATTTGTTGGACACAAGAAAAGAAATAGGCATCAGGGCGAATCTGCAGCTAGAGGGCCAACAGGCATGGGCGACAATTAATAAAATAGCGCACACGGCGCCAGATAGAGGGGCGAGGAGGCGCTCACCTTGTGGGCTTGGCCCATGCGGCCGGTGGAGCGGTGGCTTGGGCCGGAAGCGGAGGCTGGGCCCTAGCGCGCTGTAGGTGGCCCAAGGTAGCACGAGAGGCCGCCCACACGCTGGCTTCATCGGTCGTCCTCGTCTCGAGCGAGCGAGGCGTGGTGGTGTCGGCAGCCGAAGGCGGCGGCAGGCAGCAGGCGAGGCAGGGGCAAGGCATCGGCAGGGGAGGCTGATCCGGTTGGGGAAGGAGGGATCAACCAGATCCATGGCGGGAGGCGACCTGGGGAAGGCCGGCGGCGGAGCAGCTCCTGGTGGGCTACCGGCTGTGGTGCGCGGAGGCTTGGACGGCGGTCGGCTGACGTTGTAGGTGCGGCGAGGAGGCGGTCGCACGGCGGCTCTCCGGTGGTCGGCCGACAAGGTTAGAGGTTGTAGGTGCGGCGGCGCGCTGCTCGGACGCATGGCGTGGTGGTGGCTATGGCAGTGCGGTCACCCGGACGTGTCCGGTTTGACCGCGAACATGTCCGGTAGGTGGGGAATTTGGGTGATTTGGGGCCATTGGATGGGGATCCAATGGTCCAGATTTGGTATGGGTGGGATTTCGGGGGAGAGAGGAGGTGGAGTTAGCAGGTGGGGTTTTCTACGGGGGTGGCTGCAAATTTGGCTAGGGGGGAACCCTAGTGAAGTGAGAGAGATCTCTCCATGGGGTGGTTCTTATATATGGTTTTGTCTATGGTGGGATGGACCTTCTTATATATGGTTTTGTGTATGGTGGTATGGACCTCGTCCGTCCGATCGAGATCCGATGACCACGAACGGAGGAAGTGGCTAGATGGGTATAGTGGGCTGTGTAGTTGGGCTATGTAGGGATGAGAGGAAAGGGTGTGGCCCGTGACAAAGTTTTAGAACACTAAACGTCCCACAATTGAACCAGCTATAGTGTCGCTACATATTTAACGCTACGGGTATCAAACGAACTCCGAATGCGACGAAATTTGGCAGGAGGCCTACCTACACTACAATACGACCGCACGCCAAGTTTCAACCCAATACGAGAAAGTTTTATACACACTTTTAAAAACAAGATTTTAACAATGCCGCGGGCGCATGCGTGTGTGGTTGTATCAAAACGGTCAACAACGATAATGGAGAGAACCGGCAACTAATAACAGATGCAGGTTTTGAAAACTGGTGGCAATGGAGTGCCGATGCAATGTAGATGATACGCATGATGTTATGATGACTGCGACAACCAAACGAATCGCACAACAAGAACGGAACAAAAGGGGAATCTTGTGGAGCATTGGTCTCGGGCTGTCACAACTCTCCTACACTAACAAGAGATCTCGCCCCAAGGTCTAAGAATGAAGAGGGGAAGAGGAAGAGAAAGAGCAAGAGTTAAAACTTAGTCGCTTCTTTGACTAACGAGTCAAACCAATGATCCATGAAGGTTGTAAAGAGATGAAGAATGATATGAGAAACAAGCAAGAATTCAAACAAAATTTCGACAACGGTTCGGTAGGAAAATGAGGACAAAAATTGATAAGATGGAAAGATCTTGAGAAATTTCGCAACAAACTAACTAAATTGAATAAGCAAGGAGAGAACATGATCTTGAAAGAACAAGATGACAGATTGAATAGAGCAATATCACAACAACTCTGGAACAACAGAATAGAAACTAGATCATTGTGAAGGAGTGGGGAAGAAAATGAAAACTTCTACCACAATTGAGTTTCACCAGCTGCCTTGCAAGAAGAATTGAACGGAGTTGTTGGCAAACCAACGACGGAAAGAAATAGCTTGTAGTGGACTTATGAAAACCATCCCAATATAATGAGGTGACAACTAGCCACTAACAGAAACAAGGATAGATTGGATGCAACAAGGAAGGCAAAACTTCTTACACCAAGAGAATACATTGAGAACTTAGGTAAAGCTTTAGGTGAAATCCAAACCAAGATAGCAACAATCCTTAGGTAAAGCTTTAGGTGAAATCCAAACCAAGATAGCTCAATGAAGAAATCATGGGTTGAAAATATCTCATGATCATAGAATCGGAATAACAATATGAAAAGTTGAGTCAATGATGAAATAATTCAGATTGGCCTTGAGGAAGGAATATGACTGATGTAATTCATTCTTACGTCATATTTAAAAAGAATTAGAGATCTCCGGGAAAGATTACAAAAGCCAGATACGATTCTGGGAAGAACCTATGGGTTATGGGCCCACTCAAAAGAAACCACCATTGAAAGATTGCTCGGGAAGAGAGATACTGCACTGGTATAACTGAAAACTTGATGAGGTTAGCCCCTCAAAATAATTGAAAGCATTGAAAACAAGAAACTTCTGAGATATCTGCGCACTACAGATAGAACAGATAGGGATGAATGAATACGAAAAGATTGAATGAGAATTTCCAACACAGAAATCATATAGGAAGGAAAGGATATGATGAACACAGATAGCTTGAATTGAATTCATCGGGGCAGAAAACTAGAATTAAGAAATGATGAATTTGAAACTCCTCAGAATCTTCACAATGAATCATCAGACACATCACCAAAGAGAAGACAGAGGAAGCAAAATGAAAAGAAAGGCACTTGGATGATAATGGAATCACTGAAGAAAAGGGTGGAAGGGCGGGGAAAAACAAAGACAACTTGGGATATGTGAGATGAACTCCGGAAAGAAATGAGAGATTGATCTTGCAAATCTAGAAAAGGATATAATTGACTTGAAGAAAAGCTCACCGGAGAAGCACACCGGATGAAAAAGAATTGACATGATGACTCCGGTTGAAAAGAATTGAAAAGACAACTTGATTGAGCAAAAGAATCAACATTCCCATAAAAATATGAGAACACTTCTTGGAAAACATATAAATTCACCACTTAACATGGAAGCAACTCAAATTACCATACTCTAACAAAACAAAGGATGACGCTTACAACACAAGCCAGAAGAAATTCATGACACATATTTCTGTCCTACATTTTCGTGGATATTATCGCACGGGCTCTATCCTACAGTATCCATCATGTACAAGGCAGTGCACATGACATACAAAGCGTCCCCGAGTCGTAGCAAGCTACAAGGACTCTTTAAGACACAACGAGAACCGCTGTAAGACGACCGTGAACAAACGAATCCACTAGATGTCGAACCCCAACCTCACATCACACATCTGTTGGAAGATTGTCCTATAAGTAATACTTGAATTCCCACCTAAGAACCCCCGAAAATTTCTGGTCATGCAATCGGGTCCACGGATACAAGGAGTAAAATCCATCACTCAACTCCTAGCAATAACACTACCTGTCCAGTGTATCACATCCGTCAACACATAACCAGAGATCTCAGAAACTCATCTATCTCACACCCTTGTAATCACAACAATACTAACTACGGCGATACATCCGGACCAATCTGCACAAGTACTAGGGAAGCCAGACTCCTCTCGCCAATAATAGTATTGAAGCAATTTCGAACATCCTCCGTCCTGAGATATTAAGAAATCTGAACGATAACGATGTGCTCGAGAATCCCCTGGAGCTCAACTCCCCGGAATAAAGTCAACATAGCAGGAGGCACCCACTGAGAACTCCGTCACATCGACATCATATAAATTCCAAAAATATCCGCGTGATCCTAAAAAAAATTGGGTGAGAAGAGGAGTAGAATTATATTTATTACGTCAAGATTCCTCACAAGAGCATAGAAGAGGAGAAAAAAGAATCCTACTCTCCGATATATAACTAGACTAGAAGTAGTTTTTCACTAGACTCGACTCGGCCATGTTCGATCAATCAAGGGGGCTCCTAGGTCGGTACTGCTCTGATACCAACTTGTAACGCCCAAGATACGGTCCAATCCTGATTTTGACGCGAGGGCCTCGACAGGGATAGAAACGCATCTCGTACATTCGCAAGAATGGATAGCTTTACAAGTACATGTATTGAAAAGATGGGTATAAGGAGTTGGCTTACACTAGGCACAAGCTACATCAGAGTCACACCGATACAACAACATAATCAGTCATCATGAAGAAGAGAAGGATCCGACTATGAACGAAAACAAACGGTAAAAGAACGACGTCCATCCTTGCTATCCCAGGCAACCGGCCTAGAACCCATCCTAGATCGATGAAGAAGAAGAAGAAGAAACTCCAAATAGCACAATCAGTGCGCTCGCGTCAAATTAACTCATTACCTGTACCAGCAACTAGTGTTGTAGTAATATGTGAGCCACAGGGACTCGGCAATCTCATTTCCAAAGGTATCAAGACTAGCAAAGCTTAATGGGTGAGGTATGGTTAAGTGGTGAGGCTGCAACAAGCGACGAAGCATTTATTTGAGGTGGCTAACTTACGAGTAGAAGAATAAGAGGGGGTGATCTAAGCATAGCGGACGTGAACTACTGATGATCAACTGTATGATCCTGAACACCTACTTACGTCATACATAACCCCACCATGTCCTCGATCGGAGAAGGAGCTCACGAAAGAGATAGTCACGGTTACGCCCTCATTTGGCAAGTTTTAATTAAGCTTACTTCAAGTTATCTAGAACTGGATGTTAAACAAAGTTTACACGTTCCCACATAACCGCAGGCGCGGCTTTCCGAAAGATTTAACCCTGCATGGGTGCTTCTACTAGTCCATCACAAACTACCACATGCTACGATGGAATGACCTCGATCAGGGAAACCCGTGATCTCCTCGGGTTCCTATTGGAAAACCTCAACCTCGAGATAACCCAAAGCATCCTCGGAATCCCTCACACAACATGCTTGAAAAAGGTAAAAAGAAGTCCAGCAAGGTAGCTCGGCGTGTCGATGTTCCCGATAGGATCTGCTTATCTCGTTCTCAGGACACGACGGATGAGCTATGGTTACCACGCCAGACGCCGAGTTGCCCCGGCTAGCGTTAATAAGCTGCTCTGTTTGGGACCAACACCATCAGCACTGGCCCCCTTGTATTATGTTGAATTACTCCTAGGGTTCATGACGCCCTATGTTTTCAGTATTAACAACATTATTATGTTGGGCAAATATAGTATCATTGTTGGGCCTTGCGAGAGGAGCTTTATCCCAAAACAAGAATCTAGGGGGTCTCTATAACAACCCCAAGCATGTTAGGAGCGCTCATTTATGGAACGTAACACCGGTAGCCGAAACTAAGGCGGCAAGGTGGAACAAAACACCAGGCTAGAAGGCCAAGCTTTCCACCTTTTACCAAGTATATAGGTGCATTAAATTAATTAGCAATAATATGGTGATATAGCAAGGAACCCATGTTTTCACATGGAACCAACTGCACCTGCAACTAGCAATGCTACCAAAAGGCTGAGCAAGCAGTAACATAGCCAAACAATGGTTTGTTGGGTAGTTAAATTCTACCATGTGTAAAATTCCAAATCTGTCCAGATTTGTCCTAATCACATTTTATGTTTGTTAAGCAGCAAAACAAAGTGGTTCACGTGATTCTACTCGCCATTCTAGACCATTTACATATATGGCTCATCTCCAACGGAGCTACGGTTAATTAACTACGACCTAAACCGTTTCTATCATGTCGACACGCAAACCGATGCAAACAGCATGACTAACAATTTTAAATATGCATGGGCAAAATTCGACACGTTTTACATATACAACTTGTCGCGAGCCGACGCACACATGGAAAGTTACGGGCGTTTTAAAATAATGTAACTTTCTGATATTCTGAAATCCCTCGTAATTAGCTAAATTTGTTGGACAGAAGAAAACAAATAGGCATCTGGCCCAATCTGCACATAACGGTCAACGAGCATGGGCGACAATTAATAAAACAGCGCACGCGGCGCCAGATAGCAAGCCGAGGAGGCTGCTCACCCTGTGGGCTTGGCCCATGCGATCGGTGGAGTGGTGGCTTGGGCCGGAAGTGGAGGCTGGGCACTGGCACGCTGTAGGCGGCCCAAGGTAGCACAAGAGGCGGCCCACGCACTGGCTGCATAGATCGTCGTCGTCCAGAGCGAGCAAGGCCTAGTGGTGTCGGCAGCCGACGGCGACGGCGGGCAGCAGGCGAGGGAGGGGCGAGGCACCAGCGGGGGAGGCTGATCCGGTTGGGGAAGGAGGGATCTACCGGAGGTGACGTGGGGAAGGCCGGCGGAGGAGCAGCTCCGAGCGGGCTACCGGCGGTGGTACGCGGAGGCTTGGACGGCGCCCGGATGGCGTTGTAGGTGCGGCGAGGAGGCGGCCGCACAGCATCTCTCCGGTGGTCGGACGACAGGGCTAGGGGTTGCACATGTGGTGGCGTGCTGTTCGGACGCATGGCGTGGTGGTTGCTACGGCACTGCGGTCGCCCGGACGTGTCCGGTTTGACCGTGGACATGTCCGGTATGTGGGGAATTTGGGCAATTTGGGGCCATTGGATGGGGATCCAATGGTCCAAATTTGGTCTGGGGTGGGATTTCGGGGGAGAGAGAAGGTGGAGCTAGCACATGGGGTTTTCTAGGGGGGTGGCTGCAAATTTGGCTAGGGGGGAACCCTAGTGAAGTGAGAGAGCTCTCTCCATGGGGTGGTTCTTATATAGGGTTTGGTCTATGGTGGGATGGACCTCGTCCGTTCGATCGAGATCTGATGACCACGAACGGAGGAAGTGGCTAGATGGGTCTAGTAGGTTGTGTAGTTGGGCTATGTAGGGGTGACACAGCTTTAAAACACTAGACGTCTGACAATTGAACCGGCTATAGTGTCGCTATATATTTAATGCTACGAGTATCAAACAAACTACGATTGCGACAAAATTTGGCAGGCGGCCTACCAACAATAGAATAAGATCACACGCCAAGTTTCAACCCAATCCGAGAAAGTTTTATACACACTTTGAAAAACAAGATTTTATACACACTTTTAAAACAAGATCACTTTTGAAGGTTGTATCAAAACGGTCAATGACGATAACGGAGAGAAGTCGTAACTAATAACGGATGCAGTTTTTGAAAACTGGCGGCAATGGAATGCATATGCAATGCAGATGATGCGCATGATGTGATGATGACTGCGACAACCAAACGAATCACACGGCGAGAACGGAATAAAAGGGGAATCTTCAGGGGCATCGGTCTCGACGTGTCACACAAACGCTCGTAGTTTTTATACCGTGCGTCGGATTGGAACATGTTAGATCCTTAAAACATGTAGATTTTCATGTAGGATAATATTTTCTAGCTCCCATGCATATTTGAAACTATTTAAAGTGTTGTTTGCATCGGTTTGCGTGTCGATGTGATAGAAACTGTTTATTTCGTAGTTAATTAACCATAGCTCCATTGGAGATTACCCATATATGTAAATGGATTACAACGATGAGTAGAATCACGTGAACCACTTTGTTTTTTGTTTAACAAACATAAAAAGCGGTTAGGATAGATCTGAACAGATTACAAAGTTAACACTTTGGGTCATTTCGGAGATGCTATATGTCGTTTCCGGTCTCATTTAAAATAAATATATAGGCAAATTATTTGTTCTTCACCCCTTGCCATGTTTAACAACATTTAATATTGTCGTGTACCTAAACGGGAGTGAACTAAATATTTCGTTTGTGGAGTTCCGTCAACATGCAACTCGTTGCATATTGAGCCTCACTTAACGTGTAGCGTTTTACTATTGTGAATTGTCATGCCATGCCTTGCATACTTGAAACTGATCATGCATCATATGGGAATTGCATCATGTCATGCATGTTCTATGGTGAATACTGTGTGTTGATTCTTGTTTCCGGTTTTCTTCGTCTCGATCGTGTTCGACAAGCGTGTCGGAATGTGAGGATCCGTTAGACTATGTTGGTTTTTGTGCTTCACGGAGTCGTTCTTCTTCTAAGCGGGGTCATAGGCAAGATGAACATTTCCCTAGATATCATTACTATCATTGCCATGCTAGTTGTTTCGTTTCTATCGCTATGTATCGTTGCCTACCACCTGTTAAATGTCATCCTCTCAACATTGCCATGAAACCTTCAACCTTTCTACAACCTAGCAAACAACTAATTGGTATGTTACCGCTTGGTTAACCATGTGTTAGCGTTGCTAGTTGTAGTTGCATCCATGTGAAAACATGGGTTCCTTGTTATATCACCATATTATTGCTATTTAATTTAATGCACCTATATACTTGGTAAAAGGTGGAAGGCTCGGCCTTTCTAGCCTGGTGTTTTGTTCCACCTTTGCCGCCTTAGTTTCGGCTATCAGTGTTATATTCCATAAATGAGCGCTCCTAACATGCTTGGGGTTGTTATGGGACCCCCCTAGATTCTTGTTTTGGGATGAAACTCGTCTGACAAGGCCCAACATTGGTAATGTATTTGCCCAACATAATAATCCAGATAATACTGAAAACATAGGGTGTCATGAACCCGAGGAGTAATTCAACATAATAGAGGGGGGCAGTGCGGCTGGTGTTGGTCCCAAATGAAAGCCACTTGAGGGGCCACCCCGGCGCAACTCCGAGGGATGTCTATCCGGCCATCGTACGTAGTTCTCATCCGTTTTGTCCTAAGAACGAGATACACGGCTCCAATCGGGATCGTCGACACGTCGGGCGACCTTAATGGACTTGTTTTACCTTTTTTGAACATCTTGTGCGAGAGATTCCGAGGATACTTCAAGCTATCTCGAGGTTGAGGTTTTCCAATAGAAACCCAAGGAGATCGAGGTCATTCCGTCGGAGCATGTGGAAACTTTTTTTAAGATCTGGTTCTAGAAAACTTGAAGTAAACTTAATTAAATGTGCCAACGGAGTGCGTAACCGTGAGTGGCTCTTTCGTGAGCTCCTTCTCTAATCGGGGACACAGTGGGGTTATGTATGACGTAAGTAGGTGTTCAGGATTATTCATTTGATCATCAGTAGTTCACGTCGGCTATGCGTAGATCATCCCCTTCTTATTCACGTACTCGTTAGTTAGCCACCTCAAATAAATGCTTAGTCGCTTGCTGCAGCCTCACCACTTTGCCTAACCTCATCCATTAATCTTTGCTAGGCTTGATACCTTTGGAAATGAGATTGCTGAGTCCCCGGTGGCTCACAGATTACTTCAACACCCGTTGAAGGTACAGGTAAACTATATTATAACGTGAGCGTGATAATTTTGCTATTTGGAGTTACTTCTTCTTCTTCGATCTAGGATGAGTTCGAGGCCGGCAGCCTGGGATAGCAAGGATGGAGGTCATTCTTTTATCGTTTGTTTTCGTCCGTAGTCGGACCCTGCTCTTCTTCATGATGATTGTATACTGCTGTATTGATGTGATATTGATGTAGCTTGTGGCGAGTGTAAGCCAACTCCTTATACTCATCTTCTTCATACATGTACTCGTAACGATATCCATTCTTGCGAAACGACGAGATGTGTTTCTATCCCTGTCGAGGCCCCCACGCTAAAATAAGGATAGGATCGTTTCTTGGACGTTACAAGCTTTAACTGCAAGGCTAAAAGTATCCTCATAATCAATACCATACCTTTGCTTAAAACCCTTGGCAACAAGTCTGGCTTTGTAGGGATCTATAGTGCCATCTGACTTTTTCTTTATTCTGAACACCCATTTGCAATCAATTAAATTTTTACCTCGGTATGCAGGCACAAGAAGCAGGTTTTGTTTTTCTGAAGTGCATGAAATTCTTCTTCCATAGCTTGTCGCCACTTTGGATCCATATACTTGCTTCACGGAACGTACTCGGCTCACCTATTGCAGAAGCCACACCAAACTTAACTTTATAGTTGGTATGTTGAATTAGCCCTGTTTTGAGCCGAGTTTGTGCTGGAATTGGAGGAGATCCAGGTGCAACGGAGGGAGGTGCAAAAGATCCTCGACCTGATCCAGAGCCGGTGATCCCGAGGAGGATCGGTTAGCATCGGGAGCAGAGGACTCCAGATCATTTGTGGCAACATGGACTGGCGAGGGTGCAATTGCTAGCGAAGTAGAGGTTGTAGAAGATCCCAGGGTGGGCCGCCTGGCATAGACAAGCGGTGCCACACCAAACCAATCGGTCGGCCGAGTCGGCTCGCACGCGTGAGAGGCTGGTGCGTCAGGGCCGCACTCGGCGCGGGGCGACAATCCCGAAGGGGATTCGGGCAGAGATGACACCGGTGCGCCAGCACCACACTCTGTTCGAGGCGGCGATCCTGAGGCAGATACGGGATCAGCCCTACTGCCCATCGGGAGACACATAAAATCATGAGTGTTGGGGGTGTTTGGCGCCGCATCTGCTCCTGCTGTTCCAGAACCTGCTGCTGTAAGATCAAAAACTTCATAGCCATTATTAGAAGGATGAGATACGTTATTAGTACAATTGTTATGCCCAGGAGAAAAATTTGTGAGTTGAGCAGGAAGGAGAAGGATTTCCTGCGTGAGTAAAGTGACGGCGTTTGGGTGGAGAGTTGCAAAGGAGAAGACGGTTTCATCAAAAACAACATCACGGGATATGTAAACACGACCAGTGGACACATCTAGGCATTTGACTCCTTTTTGTTGAGCACCGTAGCCAATAAAAACACATTGCTTAGATGTGAAACTAAGTTTACGAGTGTTATATGGGCGAAGATTTGGCCAACAAGCACAACCGAAAACACGAAGGGAGACATAGTTTTGTCGCGTGTGAAAGAGCATGTGCATGGGTGTGTCATTATCAATAACCCGACTGAGAAGTATGTTGATGAGGTGGACAGCGGTAAGATAGGTTTCATCCCAAAACTTGAGAGGCATGGAGGCGCCAGCAAGTAGGGCAAGACCTACTTCAACGATGTGTCTATGCTTACGTTCGGCAGAACCATTTTGTTAATGTGCATGAGGACATGAAACGTGATGGGATATACCCAAGGTTTTGAAAAAAGAGTTGAGTTTCTCATACTCGCCTCCCCAATCAGATTGAACAACGAGGATTTTTTTTGTCAAGTTGTCGTTCAACAAGTGCTTGAAATTGATGAAGAACTTGGAAAACGTCACAAAGTTTTTTAGAAGATATAACCAAGTAAACTTGCTATAGTCGTCAATGAAACTAACATATTATGTATGTCTACCAACTGAGGAAGGGGCTGGACCCCATACATCAGAAAAAAATAAGTTACAAAGGCTTAGTGGATATACTAGTAGAAATAGGATATGGTAGTTGATGAGACTTTCCTCTTTGACAAGAATCACATATAGTATCAACACGACGCTCACCCACACTTGGGAGCTGATTATTTCTAAGAACTTGTTGAACAATAGAAAAAGATGGGTGTCCTAAGCAAGCATGCCACTGTTCAGAAGAAAGTTTGATCACACCACAAACTTGTTTATTGAATCTTCGAAATTGGGGAATCAACGGGTAAAGCCCATGCACGCATCTACCTCGATAGAGAATATTCCTCGTGACCTGATCTTGAATCAAAAAGAAGTATGGGTGAAATTCAAGATGGACATGATTGTCAATAGCTATGCGATAAACAAAGAGGAGATGTTTCGAAGTTTCTGGAACATGTAGGACATTTCGAAGATGAATATCACGAGAAGGGGTTGTAACAATTGCATGACCAACGTGATCTATTTTTATACCTTCATCATTGGCATTATGTACTTGATCATGACCTTGGTACTTCTCATGCATCATCACCTTTTCGAGCTGATTGGTGATGTGGTTGGTGGCGCCGGAGTCAACGAACCAATTTGTGTCCACTCCATAGGAGCCATCTGCAGTTGTTGTACCTTTCTTGCATTGAGAGTTGTTATCGGCATAGCGCCAATCACAATCTTTTGCAATATTCTTGTTCTTTTTCAGATTTGGCACTTATTTTCATACTCATCGTAACCTTGGAATGGGCGCCTTTTGTAGCTGTAGTTGCCGCGACGCTGGTTGTTGTTGTTGTTGCCAGAACCCTGGTAGATGCCGCCACCACCACCGCCATTCTGCTGGTAGCTGCCTGATACGTCCATTTTGCATCATGCTTTCATGTTGATATTTATCGCTTTATGGACTGTTATTATACTTTGTCGTACCATACTTATGCCTTTTTTCTCTTATTTTGCAAGGTTTATTTGAAGAGGGAGAATACCGGCAACTGGAATTCTGGACTGCAAAAGGAGCAAGTCTGAGTCCTCTATTCTGCACAACTCCAAATGCCCTGAAAATCAACGTGGAATTTTTTGGGAATATATAAAAAATACTGGGCGAAAGAAGTGCCACAAGGGAGCTGCCAGGGGCCCACAAGCCTGGTAGCCGCGGCCTACCCCTCTGGCCGCGGTTACAGGGCTTGTGGGCACCCTGGTGGCCCACTGGCCCCCCTCTTCTGCTATATGAAGGGTTTCGTCCGGAAAAAAAATCAGGGCAGAGCTTTTTCGAGGAGGCGCCGCCGCCACGAGGCGAAACTTGAGCAGAACCAATCTAGAGCTCCGGCAGGATGATCCCGCTGGGGAAACTTCCCTCCCAGAGGGGGAAACCATCGCCATCGTCATCGCCAACACTCCTCTCGTTGGAGGGGAGTCATCTCCATCAACATCTTCATCAGCACCATCTCCTATCCAAACTCTAGTCTATCTCTTGTAACTAATCGCCGTCTCGCGACGCCGATTGGTACCCTTAACATTGCTAGTAGTGTTGATTACTCTTTGTAGTTGATGCTAGTTGGTTTACTTGGTGGAAGATTATATGTTCAGATCCATTATGATATTCATTACGTCTCTGGTCATGAATATATCCATGCTTTGTGAGTAGTTACTTTTGTTCCTGAGGACATGGGATAAGTCTTGCTATTAATAGTCATGTGAATTTGGTATTCGTTCGGTATTTTGATATGTTGTATGTTGTCTTTTCCTCTAGTGGTGTTATGTGAACGTCGACTACATAACACTTCACCATATTTGGGCCTGGAGGAAGGCATTGGGGAGTAGTAAGTAGATGATGGGTTGCTAGAGTGACAGAAGCTTAAACCCAGTCTATGCGTTTCTTCGTAAGGGGCTGATTTGGATCCACTAGTTTAATGCTATGGTTAGACGTTGTCTTAATTCTTCTTTTGTAGTTGCAGATGCTTGCGAGAGGGGTTAATCATAAGTGGGATTCTTTTCCAAGTAAGGGAAGTACCCAAGCGTCGGTCCACCCACATATCAAACTATCAAAGTAACGAACGCGAATCATATGAACATGATGAAACTAGCATGACAGAAATTCCCATGTGTCCTCAGGAGCGCTTTACTTCCTATAAGACTTTGTCCACGCTTGTCCCTTGCTACAAAAGGGATTGGGCCACTTTGTTGCACCATTGCTATTACTTGTGACTTGTTACTTGTTACTCTTCACCTGTTACGTTTCACCTCACCACACCATCACTTGTTACCGCTAATTTCAGTGCTTGCAGTTATTACCTTGCTGAAAACCGTTTATCAGAGCCTTCTGCTCCTCGTTGGGTTCGACACTCTTACTTATCGAAAGGACCACGATTGATCCCCTATACTTGTGGGTCATCAAGACTCTTTTCTCGCGCCGTTGCCGGGGAGTGAAGCGCCTTTGGTAAGTGGAATTTGGTAAGGAAACATTTATATACTGTGCTGAAATTTATTGTCACTTGTCACTATGGAAACTGTTCCTTTGAGGAATTTGTTCAGGGTATCTTCACCATGAACGGAAGCACGAGGAGATTCTCCTCAACCTAAGGTACCTACTGAAAATATCTTTTATGAAGTTCCTTCAGGTATGCTTGAGAAACTGCTGGCTAATCCTTTTACAGGAGATGGATCATCACATCCAGACTTGCATCTAATCTGTGTAGATGAAGTTTGTGGTTTATTTAAGCTTGCAGGTTTGCCCGAGGAAGAGGTAAATAAGAAAGTCTTTCCTTTATCTTTGAAGGATAAGACGTTGGCATGGTATAGGCTATGTGATGATACTGGATCATGGGACTACAATCGGTTGAAATTGGAATTTCATCAAAAGTTTTTATCCTATGCATTTAGTACATCGTGATCGGAATTATATTTATAACTTTGGGCCTTGTGACAGGGAAAGCATAGCTCAAGCTTGGGGGAGGCTCAAATCAATGCTATATTCATGCCCCAATCATGAGCTCTCGAGAGAAATTATCACTCAAAACTTTTATGCTCGGCTTTCTCATGAAGATTGTACCATGCTTGACACTTCTTGTACCGGTTCTTTTATGAAGAAGGATATTGACCACAAGTGGAATTTATTGGAAAGAATCAAACGTAACTCTGAATATTGGGAGCTTGAAGAAGGTAAGGACTCAGGTATGAATTTCCAGTTTGATTGCGTTAAATCTTTTGTTGAACAAACACTTCTAGAGTTTTTAGCGCTAAGTATGGACTTGACTCTGAGATAGTAGCTTCTCTATGTGAATCTTTTGCTGCTCCTATTGATCTTCCCAAAGAGAAGTGGTTTAAGTATCATCCTCCTGTAGAAGTCAACATAGTTAAACCCAATCTAGTTGAAGAGAAAGTCGTTGCCTATAATGATCCTATTGTTTCTTGTGCCTACACTGAGAAACCACTTTACCCTGCTAGGAAAAAGGATTATTCTAAAGCTCCAACTGTGATACATAGGGGTTACATTAGACCACTTGCACCCCCTGAGGAAATTAGAGTTGAACCTAGTGTTGCTATTATCAAAGATCTCTTAGCCGAAGACATAGACGGGCATGTTATCAAATTCTGTGAGGACTCTGCTAGAATTGCTAAACCTCACACGAAAGACAAATACGGACCTGTAGTTGGCCTACCCGTTGTTTCTGTCAAGATATGAGATCACTGTTATCATGGTTTATGTGATATGGGTGCTAGTGTTAGTGGAATACCACGGTCCCTATATGATGAAATCAAAATTGAGATTGCACCTGCTGAGTTAGAACCCATTGATGTCACTATTACGCTAGCTAATAGAGACACTATCTGCCCTGTGGGAATTGTGAGAGACGTAGAAGTCCTGTGTGGTAAGACGAAGTATCCTACTGATTTCCTCGTCCTTGCTACTGCACAAGATAGCTTTTGTCCCATCATATTTGGTAGACCCTTTCTCAACACTGTCAATGCTCATATTGATTGCATTAAACACACTGTCATTGTTAGTTTCGAGGGTGTGTCTCATGAATTTAACTTCTCCAAGTTTGGAAGACAACCCCATGAAAAAGAGTCGTCTGGTAGGGATCAAATCATTGCTCTTGCCTCTATTGTCGTACCTCCTACGGATCCTTTAGAGCAATATCTGCTTGAGGATGAAAGTGATATGCATATGGATGAAAGAGATGAGATAGATAAAAAAAATTTAGAACAATATCCTATTCTTAAGAATAATCTGCCTGTTGAACTGCTTGGGGATCCTCCACCACCAAAGGGTGATCATGTGTTCGAGCTAAAACAGTTACCAGATACACTTAAGTATGCCTATCTTGATGAGAGGGAGATATATCCTGTTATTATTAGTGCTCACCTCTCGAATCACGAAGAGAAGAAGTTATTAAAAACTATTAGGAAGCACCATGCTACTATTGGATATACTCTTGATGATCTTAAGGGTATTAGTCCCACTCTATGTCAGCACAAGATTAAAACCGATCCTGATTCTAAGCCAGTTGCTGATCATCAACGGAGATTAAATCCTAGGATGAAAGAGGTCATTAGAAAAGAAATATTAAACTTCTGGAAGCAGGAATCATTTATCCTGTTGCTCATAGCGATTGGGTAAGTCCAGTGCATTCCGTACCCAAGAAGGGAGGTATCACCGTCGTTCCTAATGATAAGAATGAACTAATCCCACCGAGGATTATTACTGGCTATAGGATGGTGATAGACTTCCGGAAACTGAACAAGGCAACCAGGAAAGACCATTATCCTTTGTCGTTTATCGACCAAATGCTAGAAAGGCTATCTAAACACACACACTTCTGCTTTTTAGATGGTTATTCAGGTTTCTCGCAAATACCTGTTGCACAATCTGATCAGTAGAAAACCACTTTCACCTACCCCTTCGGTAGCTTTGCTTATAGACATATGCCTTTTGGCTTATGCAATGCACCTGCCACCTTTCAAAGATGTATGATGGTAATATTCTCTGACTTTTGTGAAAAGATTGTTGAGGTTTTCATGGATGATTTCTCCGTTTACGGTTCTTCCTTTGACGATTGCCTCAGCAACCTTGGTCGAGTTTTACAGAGATGCAAAGATACCAACCTCGTCTTGAACTGGGATAAGTGCCACTTCATGGTTAATGAAGGCATCATCTTAGGACACAAAATCTCTGAGAAAGGCATTGAAGTTGGTAAGGCTAAGGTTGGTGCAATTGAGAAAATGCCTTGCCCCACAGATATCAGAGGTATACGAAGTTTCCTAGGTCATGCTGGTTTCTATAGAAGGTTCATTAAAGACTTCTCTAAGATTTCTAGGCCTCTTACCAACCTCTTGCAGAAGGATGTTCCTTTTGTTTTTGATGAGGATTGTGAGGAAGCTTTCGAAATACTTAAGAAGGCCTTGATAACCGCACCTATTGTTCAAACACCTGATTGGAACTTGCCCTTTGAAATCATGCGCGAAGCTAGTGATTATGCTGTTGGTGCTGTTCTAGGACAAAGACTTTGACAAGAAGTTGAATGTCATTCACTACGCTAGTAAAACTCTAGACAGTGCCCAAAGAAACTATGCCACTACGGAGAAGGAATTTTTAGCAGTCGTGTTTGCATGTGAAAAGTTCAGATCTTATATAGTTGACTCCAAAGTTATTATTCACTCTGATCATGCTGCTATTAAGTACCTTATGGAGAAGAAGGACGCTAAACCTAGGCTAATCAAATGGGTTCTCCTGCTACAGGAATTTGATTTGCACGTTGTTGACCGAAAGGGTGCTGATAACCCTGTAGCAGATAAATTGTCCAGGCTAGAGAATGTCCTTGATGACCCACGACCTATTGATGACAGCTTTCCTGACGAGCAATTGAATGTCATCCGTACTTCACATAGTGCACCATGGTATGCTGATTACGCAAACTATATCATAGCCAAATACATACCACCCAGTTTCACCTACGAGCAAAAGAAGAAATTCTTCTTTGATTTGAGACACTACTTTTGGGATGATCCTCACCTTTATAAGGAAGGAGTAGATGGTGTTATTAGACGTTGTGTGCCTGAACATGAACAGGGACAGATCCTGCAGAAGTGTCATTCCGAAGCCTATGGAGGACACCATGCTGGAGATAGAACTGCTCATAAGGTATTGCAATCAGGTTTCTATTGGCCCACTCTCTTCAAGGATGCCCGTAAGTTTGTCTTGTCTTGTGACGAATGCCAAATAATAGGGAACATCAGTAAACGTCAGGAAATGCCTATGAACTGTTCACTTGTCATTGAACCTTTTGATGTCTGGGGCTTTGATTATATGGGACCCTTCCCGAGTTCCAATGGGTATACTCACATCTTAGTTGCTGTTGATCACGTCACTAAGTGGGTAGAAGCTATCCCCACTAGAAATGCTGATCACCACACCTCTATTAAGATGCTTAAAGAAGTCATTTTCCCAAGATTTGGAGCCCCTGGATATCTGATGACTGATGGCGGTTCACACTTCATTCATGGTGTTTTCCGCAACATGCTCGCTAAGTATGATGTCAACCATAGAGTTGCATCTCCTTATCATCCTCAGTCTAGTGGTCAAGTGGAGCTGAGTAATAGGGAGATCAATTTGATCTTACAAAAGACTGTCAATAGATCTCGAAAGAATTGGTCTAGCAAACTTGAGGATGCACTATGGACTTATAGGACAGTTTATAAGAATCCCTTGGGCATGTCGCCGTACAAAATGGTTTATGGTAAGGCCTGTCATTTACCTCTTGAGCTAGAACACAAAGCTTATTGGGCAATCAAAGAGCTCAACTTCGATTTCAAACTTGCCGGTGAGAAGCGGTTGTTTGATATCAGCTCATTAGATGAATGGAGGGCCCATGCATATAAGAATGCCAATTTGTTCAAGGAAAATGTTAAGGGATGGCACGATAAAAGAATAAAAACACGTGAGTTCAATGTAGGTGATTATGTCCTGATATACAATTCTCACTTAAGATTCTTCGCAGGCAAGCTTCTCTCTAAATGGGAAGGTCCCTACGTTGTCGAGGAAGTATATCGTTTCGGTGCCTTCAAAATCAATAACACGGAAGGTAATTTTCCTAGAGTGGTAAACGGGCAAAGAATCAAGCATTATATCTCTGGTACTCCCATAAATGTTGAGAGCAATATCATCAATATCATAACTCCAGAGGAGTACATAAGGGATGTTTATCAGCCCGTTTTAGACTCTGAAAACGAAGAGGTATGTGTTTGAGTAAGTAATTGGACTCCAAAACTTTTCGAGTAGGAAATTTTCTCCGTTTTGGAATTTATGGAAAAATAGAAAAATAAAAAGCAGTCCGAAGAGCGCACGAGGCGGCCACAAGCTTGGTAGCGCGGCCTCCCCCCTGGCCGCGGCTACAGGGCTTGTGGGCACCTCGTGTGCCTCCCGGACTCTGTTTTCTTGCGGAGCGCTCCTTCTGGTCCAGAAAAATCATTATATATAAGCCCGAGGGTTTTGATCTCCGTATCACGCAGTTTTCCTCTGTTTTTGTTTCGAGCCTGTTCTCTGCCGCAGATTTAGGTCAAGATGTCTTCTCAAGATTCAGAAGAAGAGATCTATGTGGCCGATGACCGTGCTAACTCTAGGATTAATGGGGACTTAGAGCCTTATGGTTGGACCACAGATGAGGAAGAGGATCATGAACCAAAGGGGAAGGAGAAAACAAGCTCTGACGAGGAGGAGGCTCCTCTACCTCAACCTGTAAACACCCATGTGGAGTTCAAGAAGTCAAGCCTCCCCAACTCCAGGAAGAAGCATAAGACTTTGTTTATCCCTTCTCGTTTCTTGCAGGAGAGTAAGCAGGAATTATGCCAAAGGGTGTTGAAGCTTGAAGAAGAAAACGATGATATGAGGGAGCAGAATTTCATGCTACATTCGAAATTAAACAAGGTCAAGACCTCTGCAAAGACTGCACCACCACCACCACCAAAGGAAGACAACTCAGCATTGGTATGGGCAATCCCCTTGGCTTGTGCCAAGCTTGGGGGAGTTGCCCTGGTATCGTATCACCTTTATATCTTTTGCTTTTACCTTTGCTTTAGTTCTTTCTTTTTCAGTTTTTTACTTTCTCCTCTTAGTGGGATAAGTCTTTAGTGTTTAGTTTGAGTCTTTTGCCTTGTGTCTCCCCCGATCTATTCGAGCTTGCGAGCTATATAATAAAGAGTATCTTAGTCAAGGGCTTTGTTTTGTGCCGTGATCAAAAGTATGAAAAGAACGATAGCATGAAAGATCATGAGATGATCTTATGGAAAGTGATAGCTTCACATATAACAAGTATGATGATTGAAACTTGTTTACAATAGACCAACATAGACCCCAGTCATTGTTGCAATTAATAAGAAGTAATAAGGAAAGATAGGTTCACATATAAATATATCATCTTAGACACTTTCTATAATTGTTAGCACTTAGCAGACTATTACATGCTTAGAAGTAGATGTTGGACAAGGAAGACAACATAATGAATTGTGTTTGCTTGATTCCAAACAATGTTATATGTCTAGAGATCCCTTAGCATGTGACGATTGCTTCCACCTCATATTAGCCAAAACTTATGTACTAAGTAGAAATACTACTTGTGCATCCATAAACCTTCAACCCAGTTTTGCCATGAGATTCCACCATACCTACCTATGGATTGCGTAAGATCCTTCAAGTAAGTTGTCATCGGTGCAAGCAATAAAAAGTTGCTACCTAAAGTATGTATGACTTATTTGTGTGGAAAATAAGCTTTGTACGAACCTGTGATGAGGAAGACATAAAAGCGACAGACTGCATAATAAAGTTATTTATCACAGGGGCAATATAAAGTGACGTTCCTTTATACTAAGAGGTTGTATATCCAAACCTTAAAAGCGCATGACAACCTCTGCTTCCCTCTGCAAAGGGCCTATCTTGTACCTTTACTTTTGTCCTTGTGAAAGTCATGGTGATCAACACCAATTCCCTATTCCGTCTTCATCTTGGTGAATGTCATATGCTAGGGAAAGATCTATATTCATATATCAACTTGGAGATGAGTACTTATTCTTTATTATTGTTGACTTTACCCTTGAGGTAAATGGCTGGGAGGCAAAATTATAAGCCCCTATCTTTCTCTGTGTCCAGCTAAAACTTTGATACCATGACTACCACGTGAGTTGTAACAATTGTAGAAAACAAAAGAGATGATTGAGTATGTGGATTTGCTTTACAAGCTCTTATTTGACTCTTTCTGATGTTATGATAAATTGCAATTGCTTCAATGACTATGGACTGTTGTTGGCTACTTCTCGGTAAGGTTTTTGATTCGTACTTTGCTTTGTGAAGGAATTGTTACTTTCCCATAAGAATCTTTATGATGTATTGTTGTTCTATGTGTGATCATGATGCCCTCATGTCCGTATTATGTTTTATCGACACCTTCATCCCTAAACATGTGGACATGTTTATGGATCTTGGTTTTCGCTTGAGGACAAGCGAGGTCTAAGCTTGGGGGAGTTGATACGTCCATTTTGCATCATGCTTTCATGTTGATATTTATCGCTTTATGGACTGTTATTATACTTTGTGGTACCATACTTATGCCTTTTCTCTCTTATTTTGCAAGGTTTATTTGAAGAGGGAGAATACCGGCAGCTGGAATTCTGGACTGGAAAAGGAGAAAGTCTGAGTCCTCTATTCTGCGCAACTCTAAATGCCGTGAAAATCAACGTGGGATTTTTGGGAATATATAAAAAATACTGGATGATAGAAGTACCAAAGGGGAGCTGCGAGGGGCCCACAAGCCTGGTAGCCGCGGATTTTGGGAATATATAAAAAATACTGGATGATAGAAGTGCCAAAGGGGAGCTGCGAGGGGCCCACAAGCCTGGTAGCCGCGGCCTTCCCCCCTGGTCGCGGCTACAGGGCTTGTGGGCACCCTGGTGGCCCACTGGCCCCCCTCTTCTGCTATATGAAGGGTTTCATCCGGAAAAAAATCAAGGCGGAGCTTTTTCGAGGAGGCGCCGCCGCCATGAGGCGGAACTTGAGCACAACCAATCTAGAGCTCTAGCAGGACGATCCTGCCCGGGAAACTTCCCTCCCGGAGGGGGAAATCGTCGACATCGTCATCACCAACACTCCTCTCGTCGGAAGGGGTGTCATCTCCATCAACATCTTCATCAGCACCATCTCCTATCCAAACCCAAGTCCATCTCTTGTAACCAATCGCCGTCTCGCGACTCCGATTGGTACCCGTAAGGTTGCTAGTAGTGTTGATTACTCTTTGTAGTTGATGCTAGTTGGTTTATCATACGTCTCCATCTTATCTATAATTTTTGGTTGTTTCATGCCAATATTCTACAACTTTCATATACTTTTGGCAACTTTTTATACTATTTTTGGGAATAACATATTGATCCAGTGCCAGTTCCTGTTTATTGGGTTTTTTTGTTTCGCAGAATATCCATACCAAATGAAGTCCAAATGTAATAAAAACTTACGGGGTATTTTTTGGAATATTTATGATTTTTGGGAAGAAGAATCAACGCGAGGCGATGCACGGAGTGCCCACAAGCCATGTCGCCGCGGCCAGGGGGTGGGCCCGCGGCAGGCAGGCTTGTGGCCACTCCTTAAGGCGGTTGGTGCCCTTATTTCGCTGCAAGAAATATAATATCTGGAAGAAAATCGTGTTAAAATTTCAGCCCAATCGGAGTTACGGATCTCCGGGAATTTAAGAAACGGTCAAACGAAGAATCTGGGAGGGCAGAAACAGAAGGACACAGAGAGAGAGATCCAATCTCGGAGGGGCTCTCGCCCCTCCGCCGCCATGGAGACCATGGACCAGAGGGGAAACCCTTCTCCCATCTACGGAGGAGGTCAAGGAAGAATAAGAAGGAGGGGGCTCTCACCCCCTCTCTCCCGGCGGCGCTGGAACGCCGCCCGAGACATCATCGTGTGAAGACGATCTACACCAACACCTCCGCCATCTGCACCAACATCTCCATCACCTTCCCCCATCTATATTCAGCGGTCCACTCTCCCGCAACCTGCTGTACCATCTACTTGAACATGGTGCTTTATGCTACATATTAATATCCAATGATGTGTTTCTATCCTATGATTTATGAGTAGATTATCGTTGTCCTATTGGTGATTGATGAATTCCTATGGTTGGTTTAATTTGCTTGTGGTTATGTTGTTGTCCTTTGGTGCCCATCATATGATCGCGCGCGTGGATCACACCATAGGGTTAGTTGTATGTTGATAGGACTATGTATTGGCAGGCTAGAGTGACAGAAGCTTCAGAACTAGCATAGAAATTGATGCATATGGGATTGAAGGGGGACCAATATATCTTATTGCTATGGTTGGATTTTACCTTAATGAACGTTAGTAGTCGCGGACGCTTGCTAATAGTTCCAATCATAAGTGCATAGAATTCCAAGTAAGGGATGCCATGCTAGCAGAGGCCTCTCCCACATAATACTTTCTATCGATTTAGTAACGTAGTCAATTGCTTAGAGACAATTCCGCAACTCCTACCACCACTTTTCCACACTCCTTAGACACTCGTATTTGTTTCTTTTTCTAATCAGCCCCTAGTTTTATTTACGTGTTCTTTACTTTCTTGCAAGCCTATCCTATCACTCCTACAAAGTACTTCTATTTTCATACTTGTTCTAGGTAAAGCGAACATAAAGTGTGCGTAGAGTTGTATCGGTGGTCGATAGAACTTGAGGGAATATTTGTCCTCCTTTAGCTCCTTGTGGGGTTCGACACTCTTACTTATCGAGAAAGGCTACAATATATCCCCTATACTTGTGGGTTATCAAGACCTTTTTTTGGCGCCGTTGCCGGGGAGAGATAGAGTGGGGTGAATATCCTCATGTGTGCTTGTTTGCTTTATCACTAAGTAGATTTATTTGTTGATCTAAGTTGTTCTCTATCTTTAGTTATGGATATGGAACACGAAATAGCAAAAAAATAGATGTACTTGCTACTCATGGAGATGGGGAACCTCCTAAAACCCTCGAGGCTCGTTATGTGGAAAATATTATGCACTTCTTTAATAATCCTGAGAAAGCCCCATTCAATTATATAATGGGATACACGTTGGATCAACGTGAACACTTTAGGGATTATCGCTTGACTCAAAAAGGGAAACTTTTATGGGATCAAATCCATTTGTTGAAATGGTATGCTGGGGAACTATGCAAGAGATATGGTGTAACTTATTGCTCTAGGATGAAGGCTCCACACCTTCCCTTTTCTTGTGAATTTAATGATCATAGAACCTTGGTTTCTTATGCTAATGGTATATATGATCACTATGATGTGGATCAAATAGAAGAGTTTGTTGCTCTTATGGGTGCTTATGAAATTGAGGCTCTATTTAAAAGGTGTGATGATAATGATGATGCTCCTTACCGATCTGAAAATTTGGTTATGCTTCGTTATTGTTATACTAATCATGAATATAATGCCCATATTGAACGATTTAAGCAGAAATCCTATGCTGTCCAAGAAGAGAATATTATTTTGCAGGAAACTATGGAAGAAGAAAATGCTGAAATTGTGAGCTCATTAGATGAAAAAGATGACGAGGAGAGCGAAGAACAAAAGGAGGAAGAATGGACTAGCTACCCGCGTCCACCTTCTAATGAGAGTAACTCTTCTACTCAAATATTATTTAATTTCCCTTCGTTCTTACCGAAGGATGAATGCTATGATCCCTTGGATTCGTTTGAAATATCCCTTTTCGGTGAACTTGATGCTTGCTATGCTTGTGGCCATGATGCCAATATGAATGATGCTTATGAAGATGAGCTAGCTATAGTTCCTTATGTTACACATGATGATTTTGATGAATATAATATGCATGTGCTTGCTGCTCCTACCTGCAATTATTATGAGAGAGGAACTACATCTCCACCTCTCTATGTTTCCAATACAATAAAATTGCAAGAAACTGCTTATGCTATGTATTGGCCTTTACTTGATGTGCATGAATTGTTCTTTTATGACATGCCAATGCATAAGAAGAGAGTTAGACTTCATCATTGCATGATATATGTTACCTTGTGCTCAATACTAAATTTCAAATCATTGCTAATTAAAATTGGCTTTGATATACCTTGGGATCCGGGTGGATCCATTACTTGAGCACTTTATGCCTAGCTTAATGGCTTTAAAGAAAGCGCTGCCTCGGACACAACCCGGAAGTTTTAGAGAGTCATTTATTTCTGTTGAGTTCTTTTATTTAGTTTTTAAAAAATATATAGAGGGGAACTTAAAACTTTTTTCAAAAAGAGAAGCGATTGAAAGGTGATGCATTGTGGAAGTGAGGGTCGACCTTGAACACTTAAGTTCATGCTCATGGAAACAATGTAGAATTTTTTATGGAAGTTTCCCACAAAAATAATTACCCCCCTGTACAATTCCTTTGTTTTTTAAAAATAATGTGCCAAGCAAAGCCTTTACGATTAGTTTGGGTTATAGTTGTTTGATCACGCTGAGAAAAGACAGAAACTTTCTGCACACAAAATTAATTTTCATTTTTATTCTGGAAGAGATTTTGAGTTGATGTTTTTTTCTTTTGATTGATATGCAAATTTTCCAGACGTTCGTAATTTTTCAGATTTTTTGAGATATAAGAAGTATACGGAATATACAGATTGCTACAGACTATTTTATTTTGACAGATTTTTTTTCTATGCATTGTTCTCATGTTTTGTTGAATCTATGGGTAGTATCGGTGGGTATGAATCATGGTGAAGTTGGATTACAGTAGATATAATGCTAATATTAATTTAGAATGAGTTTACAATAGTACTTGAAGTGGTGATTTATTTTATTATACTAACGGATCTCACGAAGTTTTGTTGAGTTTTGTGTGATTGAAGTTTTCAAGTTTTGGGTGAGAGCGCGATGGATGAAGGAATAAGGAGAGGCAAGAGCCTAAGCTTAGGGATGACCGAGGCACCCCAAGGTAATATTCAAGGAAGACTCAAGCGTCTAAGCTAGGGGATGCCCCAGAAGGCATCCCCTCTTTCGTCTACAATCTATCGGTAATTTTACTCGGAGCTATATTTTAATTCGTCACATGATATGTGCAAATGCTTGGAGCGTATTTTGTATTTATTTTTCCTTTTTCTTTTATGCACCATGCTGGTATGAGATAGTCCTTGGTTGGCTCTATAGAATGCTTCATGTGTTTCACTTATATCATTTGAAGTTTGGATTGCCTGTTTCCCTACACATAGAAAACCGCCATTTGTAGAATGCTCTTTTGCTTCACTTATATTTGTTAGAGCGGGGCATATCTTTTGTAGAAAGAATTAAGCTCTCATGCTTCACTTATAACCATTTAGAGAGTTAACAGGAGTTGCCCATTCACATGGTTAGTCCTGAAATCCTACATAAAACTTGTAGATCACTGAATATGATATGTATGATTCCTTGCAATAGTTTTGCGACATGAATATGTGATATTGGAGTCATGCTAGTGAGTAATTGTGTATTCGTAGAAATACTTGTGTTAAGGTTTGTGATTCCCGTAGCATGCACGTATGGTGAACCGTTATGTGATGAAGTCGGAGCATGATTTATTTATTGATTGTCATCCTTTGTGTGGAGGTCGGGATCGCGCGATGGTTAACTCCTACCAACCTTTCCCCTAGGAGCATGCGTGTAGTACCTTGTTTCGATGACTAATAGACTTTTGCAATAAGTATGTGAGTTCTTTATGACTAATGTTGAGTCCACGGATTATACGCACTCTCACCCTTCCACCATTGCTAGCCTCTCTAGTACCGCGCAACTTTCGCCGGTGAATTACACCCACCATATAGCCTTCCTCAAAACAGCCACCATACCTACCTATTATGGCATTTTCATAGCCATTCCGAGATATATTGTTGTGCAACTACCACCGTTCCGTCTCATGACATGTGCCACCACTTCCATATTGCCATTGCATGATCGTAAGATAGCTAGCATGATGTTTCCATGGCTTGTCCGTTTTTTGATGTCATTGTTATGCTAGATCATTGTCACGGTACACTACCGAAGGCATTTCATATAGAGTCATCATTGCTCTAAGTATTGAGTTGTAAGTGTGATGATCATCATTAATAGAGCATTGTCCCATGTGAGGAAATAAAAGAGGCCAAAGATGCCCACCAAAATAAAAAATAAAAATAAAAAAAGAGGCCAAAGAGCCCACACAAAAAAATGGGAGAAAAGAGAGAAGGGACAATTGCTACTATCCTCTTTCCACACTTGTGCTTCAAATAGCACTATGATCTTCATGACAGAGAGTCTCCTATGTTGTCACTTCCATATACTAGTGGGAAATTTTCATTATATTCCAATGATGGGCTTCCTCAAAATTGCCCTAGGTCTTCGTGAGCAAGCAAGTTGGGTGCACACCTACTAGTTTCTTTTGTGAGCTTTCATACACTTATAAGCTCTAGTGCATCCGTTGCATGGCAATCCCTACTCACTCACATTGATATCTATTGATGGGCATCTCCATAGCCCGTTGATACGCCTAGTTGATGTGAGACTATCTCCTCCTTTTTTGTCTTCTCCACGACCACCATATTCTATTACACCTATAGTGCTATGTCCATGGCTCACGCTCATGTATTGCGTGAAAGTTGAAAAAGTTTGATAACACTAAAGTATGAAACAATTGCTTGGCTAAAACCGGGGTTGTGCATGATTTAAATACGTGGCGTGGGGAAGATGGAGCATAGCCAGACTATATGATTTTGTAGGGATAACTTTCTTTGGCCATGATATTTTCAGAAGACATGATTGCTTCGTTAGTATGCTTGAAATATTATTGTCTTTATGTCAAATGATAGACTATTGCTTCGAATCACTCGTGTTTTAGTATTCATGCCATGATTAGATTATATGATCAAGATTATGCTAGGTAGCATTCCACATCAAAAATTATCTTTTTTATCATTTACCTACTCGAGGACGAGCAGGAATTAAGCTTGTGGAAGTTGACGTCTCCCTCGTATCTATAATTTTTGATTGTTTCGTGCTAATATTCTACAACTTTCATATACTTTTGGCAACTTTTTATACTATTTTTGGACTAACATATTGATCTAGTGCCCAGTGCCAGTTCCTGTTTGTTGCATGTTTTTTGTTTCGCAGAATATCCATACCAAACGAAGTCCAAATGTAATAAAAACTTACGGGGATTTTTTTTGGAATATTTATGATTTTTGGGAAGAAGAATCAACGTGAGGCGACGCACAGAGTGCCCACAAGCCATGTCGTCGCGGCCAGGGGGTGGGCCCGCGGCAGGCAGGTTTGTGGCCACTCCTTAAGGCGGTTGGTTCCCTCCTTTCGCGCAAGAAAGATAATATCCGGAATAAAATCGTGTTAAAATTTCAGCCCAATCGGAGTTACGGATCTCCGGGAATTTAAGAAACGGTGAAACGCATAATCTCGGAGGGTAGAAAGAAAAGGACACACAGAGAGAGATCCAATCTCGGAGGGGCTCTCGCCCCTCCGCCGCCATGGAGACCATGGACCAGAGGGGAAACCCTTCTCCCATCTAGGGAGGAGGTCAAGGAAGAAGAAGAAGGAGGGGGGCTCTCTCCCCCTCTCTCCCGGCGGCACCGGAACGCCGCCTGGGACATCATCGTGTGACAGCGATCAACACCAACACCTCCGTCATCTTCACCTACGTCTCCATCACCTTCCCCCATCTATATTCAGCGGTCCACTCTCCCGCAACCCGCTGTACCCTCTACTTGAACATGGTTCTTTATGTTACATATTATTATCCAATGATGTGTTGCTATCCTATGATGTCTAAATAGATTATCGTTGTCCTATCGGTGATTGATGAATTGCTATGGTTGGTTTAATTTGCTTGTGGTTATGTTGTTGTCCTTTGGTGCCCATCATATGATCGTGCGCGTGGATCACACCATAGGGTTAGTTTTATGTTGATAGGACTATGTATTGGCAGGCTAGAGTGACAGAAGCTTCAAACCTAGCATAGAAATTGATGCATATGGGATTGAAGGGGGACCAATATATCTTATTGCTATGCTTGGGTTTTACCTTAATGAACGTTAGTAGTTGCGGACGCTTGCTAATAGTTCCAATCATAAGTGCATAGAATTCCAAGTAAGGGATGACATGCTAGCAGAGGCCTCTCCCACATAATACTTGCTATCGAGTTAGTAACGTAGTCAATGGCTTAGGGACAATTACGCAACTCCTACCACCACTTTTCCACACTCGTTAGACACTCGTATTTGTTTCTTTTTCTAACCAGCCCCTAGTTTTATTTACGTGTTCTTTACTTTCCTGCAAGCCTATCCTATCACTCCTACAAAGTACTTCTAGTTTCATACTTGTTCTAGATAAAGCGAACGTAAAGTATGCGTAGAGTTGTATCGGTGGTCGATAGAACTGGAGGGAATATTTGTCCTGCCTTTAGCTCCTCGTTGGGTTCGACACTCTTACTTATCGAGAAAGGCTACAATTGAACCCCTATACTTGTGGGTTATCAGTTTACTTGGTGGAAGATTATATGTTCATATCCATTATGATATTCATTACTTCTCTGGTCTTGAATATATCCATGCTTTGTGAGTAGTTACTTTTGTTCCTCGGGACATGGGATAAGTCTTGCTATTAATAGTCATGTGAATTTGGTATTCGCTCGGTATTTTGATATGTTGTATGTTGTCCTTTCCTCTAGTGGTGTTATGTGAACGTCGACTACATAACACTTCACCATATTTGGGCCTGGAGGAAGGCATTGGGGAGTAGTAAGTAGATGATGGGTTGCTAGAGTGACAGAAGCTTAAACCCCAGTCTATGCGTTGCTTCGTAAGGGGCTGATTTGGATCCACTAGTTTAATGCTATGGTTATACGTTGTCTTAATTCTTCTTTTTTAGTTGCGGATGCTTGCGAGAGGGGTTAATCATAGGTGGGATGCTTGTCCAAGTAAGGGAAGTACCCAAGCTCCGGTCCACCCACATATCAAACTATCAAAGTAACGAACGTGAATCATATGACCATGATGAAACTAGCATGACAGAAATTCCCATGTGTCCTCGGGAGCTCTTTACTTCCTATAAGACTTTGTCCAGGCTTGTCCCTTGCTACAAAAGGGATTGGGCCACTTTGTTGCACCGTTTCTATTACTTGTTACTTGTTACTTGTTACTTGTTACTCTTCACCTGCTACGTTTCACCTCACCACACCATCACTTGTTACCGCTAATTTCAGTGCTTGCAGTTATTACCTTGCTGAAAACCGTTTATCAGAACCTTCTGCTCTTCGTTGGGTTCGACACTCTTACTTATCGAAAGGACTACGATTGATCCCCTATACTTGTGGGTCATCACTGCCGCCCCCTCCGTAGCGACTCCCACCACCCTGTTAGTAGACACCGCCGCTCGCGTTCTGCAGGTAGCCGCCGCCACCACCTCCGCCGTTCTGGTGGCCACCGTTGCCGCTGCCGCGATATCCTCCCCTTTGGGAGTTTCAGCCACCGCGACCGCGAGAATCTACATTCGCACACGACTTGAACGCTCCTGCACCTGTACCATGAAACATCCCTATGCACTGATCAAAGTTAGAGACCATGCCAAAGAGTTCATCCACGGTTAGAGGTTCAACCCGAACATCAAGAGTTGAGATTAGCCGCTCATAGTGCATGTGAAGACCACCGATGTTGAAGGAGACGAGTTCTTCCTCAGAGATGGGTTTGGCTGCCACATCTAGCTCATCTGACCAAGCCCTCATCTGACCGAAGAAGGATGCAGTGCTCAGTGAGCCTTTCTTAGCATTAGACAGAGCCTGATGACAGTTGTTGACATGTGATCGAGGATGTGCAGAAAACATATTGGCTAAGGCAGACCAAATCTGGTGGGATTTCTCAAGAGAAGCTACCTGAACTAGGACTTCTTTGGATAGGTTTTGGAGTAGGTATGCAACAATGTGCTGATCCTGTATAAGCCATGGGCTGTATGCGGGGTTCGGAACCAGTTGGTCCTTCCCTTCCGTGTTTTTTGTGGTGATGGTTGCTGATGGTCCAGCAATGGTTTGGTCGATGTACACGTATAGTCCCGCTCACATGATTTGGTTACGAGCTTGGGCTCGTCATAGGATGTAGTTGGTTCGAGAGAGAGAGGCTCAGAGGTGTTATCGTTTAGGCCAGTGGAGAAAGCTTGGGTGGAGTTGGACATGGTGGATGCGGATGGGTTTTGTGGGCGCAGTGGGAGGGACGAGGAGGGATAGATGTAGGAGAGGAAGGTTGCTCTGATTACCATGTAAAAAGTATATGAAGCGTCTCTACTCCCATACATCGGAGCTGCGGTATTTATATTGATCAGGAGAGCCAACTCTTGGTAGGTTACATGGATCGATCTTCAAGAGATCGTTGGAGATATTACAGCAGAGAGGATAGAGATAAACAAGATAAAAAATATTTAAACTACCTCATGTAACCTTGCCTTGCAATACAAGCCTTCGGTTTAAATAGAGATAAGATGTGTTTCAACACTCGGCGGCAAAGTGTGGCATCAAGTTTCTGACTTGGCAAACTTGGATTATATTAGCAGGGAGGACAAAGCTTGTGTCATTAGCATATTGGATTACAGAGAAATCTCGACATGAGTTGATGTGCAAAGGAGCTGAAAGTATGTTGTTTCTCATAGCTTCATTGGTAATTGATTGGCGAAAGTCCACTACAAGTACAAAAGACAAAGGGGATAGAGGATCTCCCTGTCTAACTCCTCTTTCTCAATGTATTGTTTTCCCAGGTATTCCATTGAGGAGAGCTGCAGAGGTTTCACAATTAAATATGCTTTGCATCCAGCTTATCCAAGTCTATACAAAAACTCTCGCTTTCATGACTTTTAATATGAATTCATGATCAATTAAATCAAAATCATTCTCAAAATTTAGTTTCAAGATGATGATCTCTTGCTTAGACTGATGACACTAATGAAGATACTGAAAAGCACATGCCAGACGGTCTTGTATGGATTTCTATTTCAAAAATCCATATTGATTAGTGTGTACCAGTTTCAGAATGACTTTTTGAAGCCTGTTTGCAAGAAAGATTTGTAATTAGTGATTTTGATAGTGCAATTGAGGAGGAAATTAGTCTGAAATCAATTGGTGAAACTGGATTATCTTTCTTTGGAATAAGAGTGATGTATGAGTTGTTAGAGCTCTGCGGCTTAACTTCGCCATGGTGGAAATCTTGTATAAGCTCATAAAAATCTTGGGAGATAATATTCCAACAACTCTTAATGAAAGCTCCATTAAATCCATCACAACCTGGTGCCGTGTCAATGGGTAAATGAGCCACAACTTCATCAGTCTCTTTTTTATTCCTCAAGCTCTTTTAAATATTCACATTTGGGAAACATATCATCCAGATTGAAGCAGTAATATGTTTGAGAAGTGGTGCTTAGTCTCTGCTTAAATGAGCTCCATAATACTACAACTTTCCCTTTGTGTTCATGGATTTCATTTCCATGTTAATCTCTGATCATGGAGATATGATTTGCTTTATACTTGATAGTTTCTTCAGCTTGAAAAAATGGTGTTACCATCTCTAGTTTTACCCACCTCATAGTTTCCCTATGCTTCGAGTAAATGTTTTGGAAAGATAACCGTCGAAGAGAGTGTTGCTTGCATTAAATAGAAAATATTTCTTTAAACAAATGTTTGTTGGTGCACTAGAGACTAGGGTCTCCTGTGCCCCAGATTGGTGCATGGGCGTTGGCAACACCCTTGGCGTCAATACACGAAGAAGGACAGATGGGAAGGTAACCCAAGCTCGCCAAGGTCACACCCCTCCAAGGCTGTGAAGAACCATCCCAAGCTACAAGGCTCCGACAAACCATCCTTGCCGGGAAGACCCACAAGGCCCCGGCAAGCCCTCCTTGCCGGGAAGACTCGCAAGGCCCCGTCAAGCCCTCCTTGCCGGGAAGCCGTCCAAGACCCCGGGAAGCTTTCCTTGCTCGGAAGACAGGTTAGGCCACCGACAAGGACACTAGACCGGCAAGCCCCCTTCGCCCGCCAAGTGTCCCTCCTTTCACAATGCCACTGACTACCACCGCTCTAGCGCATGCCTCGTGCGTCAGCACAATGCCCAGGTGTCAAAACACCTGGATACGTGTCGATGCCACCTTGATGCAGGTGAGGGGGCCTCACAAGGCATTTACTGCCCCTAACACTGTGGTAGATAGATAGCGATGAATCCTATTCACTATGCGACTCGTGAACCCACTTCAGAGCACTGTTGGTGACCCCTTTGCCTATAAAAGGAGGTCCAAAGCTCAGTTCTGGGGGTTCGACCTTTTGGGGTTTAGAATCTTTGGTCACCAGCCCAAAGGCAATTAATGTAGCAAGTAACCCTAGAGTAAGAACCCAATACAACAAAAAAAGCAGGAGTAGGGTTTTACGCGCCAAGCGGCCCGAGCCTGGGTAAAAGACCTTGCCGGTGCTGATCGCTAGTTCCGCTCTTGGCGCCACCTCTCTCCCTCCACCGAATGATTAAGGATCCTTGGAGGTTCCCATAGGTGTCTTTTTCCCGACATCTTTGGCGCTCTAGGTACGGGGGCTGCTAAGAGCTTTTTCGCGAATTCGAGCAAGCTCTGCACTAGATCTTGGGAAACTGAGCGCACTGCCGTGGCTCCCCAAAGCAGGACCAACGGTGGTCACTCCACTTCGCTATGGCATCCTAACGTCTGTGCGAGCGTGCGCTGCGCAAGTGCAGGCCAAGGAGGCGGAGACCCCGAGTTCGATAGCATCAGGCTGATGCGCCGCTCCAAGATAGTGCGTTGTTGTCGAAGGTGTGCCTAGGGGCTTCGACGAGGCCTCCGACGCATACTCTGGCTGACGCACCTCTGCGGAGTAATGCATAGCCGTCGAGGATGCGCCAACAGGTCCCGAAGCTCCGGCACGCACTCGAGCCGAAACGTTTTCTCCCCTGGAAACGTCGCGTCACCGCCGAGTATGCGCTCGGGGGGTCCGCTAGCATGGCCTGGCAAAAGAGAAAAAAGAGTTATACCCCGGCAACCCCTTTCTTATGTGATAGTCGGAGACTATCGGCAAGAACCTTGCCGACGGGGATGTTGTCGGGAGAGTGTAACATCCTGCTTGCCGGGGATCTGAGTCCCCGACAAAAAATCCAGGCGTCGCGGGAAGAAGTTCCGTGGCGCAACATATAAGCGATAAAAATTCTAGATGAAATTTTTGAGTAGATAGGTTGTTTCCTTTCTAGTAATCCCAATCTTTGTTTGGGAAACCCGCGCGCAGATGGAACTTTGCCACGATTAGTGCACCTTGGATTTGTTTCAGACTCGTTCAACGACCTGAATGGCCACAGAGCGCCTTCACACTATTTTGAACTTGCTCAACAGACCAAGCGGCTACGCAGCGCCTTATTTCGCCTCGAGCCGTGCTCGACGATCTAACGGTTGCACTGAGTGCGCAAGGAGTCTTGACAGTAACGACCCCTCTGACGAACTGCTAAGGATCCATTCCTCAAAGGACTAGCGGCAGGATCAGTCACGCCGGCAAGCTTCCGGAAAACGCAAAGGGTGTATCATACAAAGAGGGGGATCAGACAGAAGGGAAAACAACATTTCATTCATCTGTTTGAGGAAGCTCACACATATTACATGGATGATTTTTACTACTACTCTAACCTATGATATTGTCCTTTGGCGAGGGACATCCTTGCCGGATAGAAGTTCAAGAAGACAAAAAGCGGCACGGCCCTCGGCGCAACCCAGGCTGGTTCCTCCTGGACTAGCACTGCGCAGAGGAGAACGGGGCCGGAGGACAGGGCGACCGAAAGGGATGAAGAAGCCGGAGCCAGCGATCGTGTCTCCTCAAAGACGAGGCGTCGATGCCGACTCCGGCAATGTAACCCCGTCGGGCGGGGGAGAGGCATGAGCTGGCCATAGCGGCACGGTCGGCGGTCAGTTAGAGCTCGGGGTGTCGTGCTCCGACTTGACACCCCGAGATCCTAACCCGCCAAGAGTGCCACCGCCACCGATGTCCTCCTCGTCGCTATCGCTCGAGGAGGGACATTCGGTGCCGCTCGAGCTCTCTTCACAACAGCCGAGACGCATACCTGAGCGCCCATAAAACTTTATAGATAGCATTTCATCCTCCGCTAGCTTGAAGCGGAGGAGATCCCTGTCCTCGATACTATGGGCGCGGGCGAAGGCTTTCCAGCCGCGCCCAAGCAACATGGAGCGGTCTTTCAGATATTCCACGTGCACCTGCATAGCGCTCTGGAACAGTCGTACACCCGCAACCACAAGACGGGAGGCTTGGCGGCCTCCATCGCCCTAGCGAAGGGACGCGGGAGGTGCATATGGCCTTGGAGAACGCCGTGCAGCTCCACGAAGAACACTAGCACCGCCCCATCCGAATGCCCACCCCATAAGGGAGAGGCTGGTGCTGGGGAAGAAGACGGAGATGCTGGAGTAGCATCCCACCTTCCCCGGCCCCGGCCTCCATGGCGACCGCGGCCCCTCACCCCTCCGCCACCTCGGGCGCTCGGGCCACCCTCCGCAGTTGTGGCCCCTGAAGTTGTGGCATGATCCGAACGGGATCCTCTCGCCGCCCTGGCGGCCGATGGTGGCCGGCCTCGTCCCCTAGCGATGGTTAGGTGCGAGCGCCACCTGAAGCCAAGGATGATACTGTTCAAACAAGATGGGGATGCTGAGTGTTTCAGGAGTTGGATGGATGAGCAAAACCCCCTCGCAAACCCCCTAATTTATAGGGAGACGCGCGAGGGCTAGCCCTCCTCACTCCAGAAATTGCCGCCCCTCTCAATCACCCTTGATCACGAGCGAACAGGGAGCCGCCCTGCTGCCCCAATGCATGCGGGGGCGGGCACTGTCACGACTCCGACCTTTAAGGCCACGATCACCACCTGCCTGACCATGACTACGCATGCCTCACGCGTGGCAGTAATGCTTCGGGAGGTGGGAAGGTCACTCTGCGCACGCCTCCCCACCTCGCACGCTCAATGCGCGACACGGGGAAATGCCAGTTGCAACGGCTCCAAGCTGCCAAGTACCCTGTCACAGAAGCCCATGCACCACTTTGGGCCTGGCCCAACGATGTCTCGCGTGTGTGTGTGGCCCAGGCCCGGGGGCTCGTGTCGGTGCACTAGAGACTTAGGTCTCCTGTGCCCAGACTTATGCATGGGCACCGACAACACCCTTGGCGGCAATACGCGACGAAGGACCGGCGGGAAGATAACCCAAGCTCGCCAAGGTCACACCCCTCCAAGTGTGTGAAGAACCAGCCCAAGCTACAAGGCCCCGGCAAGCCCAACTTGCCGGGAAGACCCACAAGGCCCCGGCAAGCCATCCCTGCCGGGAAGACTCGCAAGGACCCGACAAGCCCTCCTTGTCGGGAAGACGTCCAAGACCCCGGCAAGCTTTCCTTGCTGGGAAGACAGGCTAGGCCACCGGCAAGGACACCAGGCCGGCAAACCCCTTCGCCCGCCAGGTGTCCCTTATGCCACAGTGCCACCGACTGCAACCCCTCCATCGCATGCCTCGTGCGCCAGCACAACGCCTAGGTGTCAAAATATCTGGATATGTGATGATGCCACCTTGAGGCAGGTCAGGGGCGTGACAAGGCATTTACTGCCCCTGACACTGCGGTAGATAGATAATGGTGAACCCTGTTCACCATGCGACTCGGGAACCCACTTTAGAGCACTGTTGGTGACCACTTTGCTATAAAAGGAGGCCCAAAGCTTAGTTCTAGGGGTTGGACCTTTTGGGGTTTAGAATTTTTTTCACCAGCCGAAAGGCAACTACTGTATCAAGTAACCCTACAGTAAGCACCCAATACAACAAACAAAGAAGGAGTAGGGTTTGACACGCCAAGCGGCCCGAACCTGGGTAAAAGACCTTGCCGGTGTTGATCGCTAGTTCCGCTCTTGGCTCCACCTCTCTCCGTCCGCCGAACGATTAAGGGATCCTTGGAGGTTCCCATAGGTGTCTTTTTCCCGACAATGTCGTAGTATGGATTTATCCATGCTACATGCACAAAAGAATGAAATTTCTCTCTTTAATATGGAGGAATCATACATACATATATTTCTCAATAAAAACACAAGAAAGTATCTTGACGCCGAAGATGAATTGTTGTTTCTTGATCATTGCCACACGAGTGGAGTTCCATACGATTGCAAGGAAAAACACACGACATTCTTCACTCTGAAACTCACGAGCTAGTTGTGGTGCAGTTCTAACAAGATTCTATATGGCGGACAATTCTTAATAGTGCACAAAGCATAGTGACTAATTTTCTATTGATCGGCCACAATGAACGGCACGTCCCATAGTGTCCTAGTGTGAGGAGGGAGATTGGGACGAGTGTTACATGGATGTCGCCTAGAGGGGGTGAATAGGCGCTTTAAAATAATTATGGTTTAGGATTGAACAAATTCAGAATAAAACTAACGTTTAATTTGTCAAGCACAAAACCTAAAACAACTAGGCTCAACTATGTGCACAAACAACTTATGTTAAATAAGATAAACAACTAAGTGATAGCAAGATACATTAGAAGAAACAATATGGCTATCACAAAGTAAAGTGCATAAGTAAAGGGTTCGGGTAACAGATAACCGAGGCACGCTGAGACGATGATGTATCCCGAAGTTGACACCCTTGCGGATGCTAATCTCTGTTTGGAGCGGTGTGGAGACACAATGCTCCTCAGGATGCTACTAAGGCCACCGTAATATCCTCACGCCCTTGCACAATGCAAGATGTCATGATTCCACTAAGGGACCCTTGAGGGCGGTCACCGAACCCGTAAAACAAGGTTGGGGCAATATCCACAACTTAATTGGAGGCTCCCAACAATACCACGAAGCTTCACCACAATGGCATATGGCTTCGAGGTGACCGAAAATTCTTGGGGCAATCTCCACAACTTAATTGGAGACCCTGACGCTTTCCCGGAGCTTTACACCACAATGATTGAGCTCTGAGGCACCACCAAGCTTCTAGGATGCCAAAGCATCCACAAAGAACTATCTCTAGGGGTACCAAGTACCCAAGGGTAATAAGCTACTCAACTTCTCACTTCCACGTATCATCGTGTAGAACTCACATCGATGCAACTAATGCAATAGCTAGAACACGCGAAGTGGTCAAGTCGCTCACACTCAAATCCCTCCACAACAACAAAAGTTATGGAGAAATATGAGAGGAAGAACAAAGATCTCACGAAGAACTCCAAGATCAAGATCCAAGGGGTTCCCGTCACATAGAAGAGAAAGTAATTGGTGGAGATGTGGATCTAGATCTCCTCTATCTTTTCCCTCAAGAACTAGCAAGAATCATTGGAGGGATTGAGAGTTACCAAGCTCTAAGAAGGTCAACAATGGGGGAAGAACACAAGCTCAACAGATGCATTCTATCCAATGGGGAAGAAGACCCACTTTATATGGTGGGGGAAATAATCCAACTGGTACCCCCACTCACAGCCCGAGCAGAGCGGTACTACCGCTGCTATGAGCGGTACTACCGCACGGTAGGTTCACCAACCACGGTAGTAAAAAATTACTTTTGTGCCTACCACCACTGAAGATGCGGTTGTGCAAAAGTCCGACCACACGGTAGTACTTGACGGTACTACCGCCAGAGAGAGGTAGTAAAAAACTACTACCGTTCCTAGAGCGGTACTACCGCTAGCATGTCTGGTACTACCGCTGACATCTGTGGTACTACCACTGGCCATTGAAACCGCCATAACTTTCGCATACGAGCTCTGAATCGACCAAACTCAAGCTTGTTGGGTCCAGGACGACAAGAGCAATCCAAATCTTAAGAACATGCAGCAATGAAAATGCCAATGATATAGAGATGTGAGACCTCTATGAATGAAGAACCAACAAAAACTTCCAACATCGAAAACATCATAGAAGATGCATATGGACTCCGTTTTCGATGAACTTGAGCTTGTCATGAAGATGACCATAAGCTCTAAAACTCACAAAGAGAAACACTAAACAAGAGCCAAGAAATATGATGGAAGGCTACAAATGGTTTGAGCTCTCAACAAACGATACGATCAAGCTACTCACTTGAGAGCCCCCCTTGACAGTACGGCAATCTATCCTAAAATAGAGAAACCTATCGAGGGCAAGCCTATGCCCTGCACCTAGTCCGCTTGAGCTAGGTAATGACGATCTTGGCTTCCTCAAGATGGACCACCTTCCTTGATTTCTCCCCCATACTCATTATGGATGATCCACTCTTCAACACATCTTCACAAGTCCATTGCCACCGCAACGGATTACTAGCTTCAAGAATGATATCTTCGTGATGCTCCACTTGAACTTGCACACCGCAATATTGATGACGATCACCACTTGATGTCATCCTTCATGGGTTGAATGAGATCTTGATGCAAACCCATGGAAACACACCTAACCCCACATTAACTGTCACGAAGACCATGGTTTAGTACACAAAAGCGTTATGGACAATGCTTACCATACCATGGGATCACTTGATCCCTCTCGGTACATCTTGTACACTTTGTGTGTTGACCATCTTGATTTACTCTTTGCTTAGTCTTTATAAACCATGTGTCTTTATGACCATTCTTTGGATAATGCCTTCAATACCACATTGGCCATCATATACACTCCTTGAGACCAACAGAGGGACTTCAAGAAGTGCCTATGGACAAATCCTTCGAATATAACTTAAGGCAACCATTAGTCCATAGGGATTGTCATCAATTACCAAACCACATTGGAGAAATATGCTCTAACAATCTCCCCCATTTTGGTAATTGATGACAATCCTAGAAGAGAGTTTATATGAGGAAATAAGCATAACCAAGCGCACACATACAAAGCAATAATGCATGCGTACAAGATGTAAATGCTTAATAAATAAGAGCAAAACCCTCTAAACATCACCAAACTAAACTCTCTAAACTTCTCCCCGATTGGCATCGATTGCCAAAATGGACAAAAAGTTTAGAAATCCAATATAGTAGGTGGTCCTCCAAGAAGTGTGTACTTCTCAACAAATGAGTGCAAAGAAATGCACATATACAATGATATGTAATTGGAGAAAAACAAACTATATCGAGGACCTAAGATTGCAAAAAAAAAAAGGATTGTATGCCACGAAGACATACAAAAGAGAGAATCAAGTAATCAAAAGGTACCAAAAGGGACAAGTAATCATATGGCTTCGAACCACATGAATAAAAGATATTATGATAAAGGCAAAGGTGTGTTTCATCAAAACTAGTGAAGCTCCCCATGATTTTTGCACTAATAAGATTTTTTTTGTATTTGATAGAAGTTCACAAAAATAGAATCGTTGCTCCCCCAAAATTAATAAAAAACACACAACAAGTGCAAGAAGATAGTTGGGACAATAAGCATATCACTTGCACAAAACATATGGTTGAGCAACATGTAAAAGAGGCAACTTAAGAATAGGCTCAACCAAATTGATGTGTGTGAGTCACGGCAAGGCACTTGAGATGACTAAGATAAAGAATGAGCATTACTCATCAACATAGTCTTGAAGAAATGAGAAACAAAGTGCAAGACATATCCTTCCCACACACACTACTACTATCAAATGGGTTCACAAGCTTACTAATAAACAAATTGAGAACCACGCTTGTGACAACCTGTGGTGAAGAAAGGAAATAATAACCTTGTCAAGAGAAGGGATTCCAACCAAAATGTCAAAACCCTCATCAAGACAAGCATGAGGAAACATAACCTTCACCACCAAAGAGTGCATCAAGATGCAAGGATAAAAGATACACACTCAAGACATCATCGGTGGATGTGAAAGAAAAGAGGATCAAAGACATCCCAACTAGCAATAAGACATCATCGTTTGGATGCTTTGAGAAAGGAAACAAGTACCACAAGAACGAATCAAGAAATTCATGCCACGATGCAACCTATGAAAGATTGAATGCAAGAAATGTATGCATAAAGTAGATACTTGTTACCGAGATAGCATTGGACTGACGTAGTAGATAATGGTTCATCGATCATCCTTGCTTGGCTCCAATAAGTCCATGGTGTCAACACCTTCCTTGTAGGTGAGTCGAGCATCCAATGAATCTCCAATTGTTCCTAGAACAACAACACAAACAAAATGGTGCCCAAACTCATTGGGACCAAAGAGTTAGATAACAAACAATACATAGGACAAACTCTACATAAACATGTGCATATAGGTATGAATTTGAATTTCATACACAATTTAGCCAATTTAGGACAAGGTGGAGTTTCCCCTATATATTGGATCCAAGAAGGAGAGCATGCCGAGAAACTACATATAGTAAAGATGCATGCTCAAGGCTTTCAAGAATAAAATCGACACAATGTTGATCAGACGCCAAAAGACAAGGTATCAAGTGATAAGAAGATACCAACTGAAAAACTATCACTTGAAGGATATCAATTAAAAGATACATCAAGGAATGAGATACCCATAGATACAATCCAAATAGAAAGGTAACAAGATACCAATTGAAGGAAAGCAAACATGAGGCATATAGTTCCCAAAAGAGAGCAAGGTTCCAAACAAAACAAACCCTCGACAAATTTTCATGATGGCACAAAGCATCATAAAGAGCAAGACTTGCCTCCCATCAACACACTCTTGATGGGGATGAAAAGATTTTATGATAAATGCATAAAGAGTGTGTACTAAAGAAAATATGATAGCTCCCCCAAGATTTGTGCATTGTATAGAATTTGCATTTGATTACAAAATGCACAAGATGGTGTCATCACTTTCTCTATATCTGTAGAAACACTAGACATGTTCAAACCAATCCACAAGAGGCAAGGAAGACAAACGGTACATAAAATCCAATGTAAAGATGATTAGCAATTTCTACCACATGAAGGGAATACCACTTGTCAAAGGACAAGAAGTATTTGGAAACAATTCCCTTTGGTAGATTGCAAAAATTCCAACATCATCTTTACTCCTAAAATGCAAGCAAATGACACTTGTAGAGCTAACATGCCACCTAGGAACAAGATAATTTACAATATCAACACTAAGTGGCAATACCTCAAATGTACGCATTTTCTAGGCTTGTAATATGCACATAGAATATTACTCCCCCATAATGTGATAGCCCAACATTTATTGACAAGTGGAAAATGAAAACCAGCAAGAGATAATTAATGAACTATTTAGAATTTGAATTTCTCATGAGTTTGGACATACCACATAGAGACAAGATAAACTTGTAATATCAATACTAAGTGGTATTACTCATGTATACACATTTATAGGATTGTGAGGTGCGCAGTGCACATCACTCCCCCACAATGGGATAATCCATTAATCTCTCAAAAGAGCCAACAAAGATATAACAATATGCAAAAAGGCTCAACACAAGACTCACATGTACATGATGTGCAAACGAATATACACATACTTGATTACTCAAGATAAGCAAGTTGGAAGCACAACATACACAAGCACATGCAATGTACAAAACCACAACATGCAAAGGGGCAAGTAACTAACAGTGTAGACAATTTAACTACAAGTTACCGTACGGAGGCACATTGGATATAAGATAGAAACTCGATAATCCAAATGACTTGGCTTGAGATAATATGAATAATGAAGGTCCCTTAATTCTTCAAGATGAAGCCAAGTCTCTAATGACGTCCATGATCACCTATTGATCAAGTTGGAGCTTGTTGGTCCCCAACCACGTTGGGTCCTAACAGATTAGCCATAATAGGCTTGGCAACCCAAATGGTACTTTTCTTGACACCACTTTGAGTACCAACAAACTTGGCAAACACATTGCCAGCCATATCCTTCCTAAGAGAATAGATATCATCAATAATTATTGGGTTGGATAAGTTACCTCTAGTGCAAGAAGAAGCGAAGTGAACCTTCTCATGACATAAGTAGCAACATCTACCCTTTACTTTCTTCCCAATTGATTTCTCAACTTGAGGAATGTTGGCTTGGGTCTTCTTGGGAAGAGGCCTATCTTCGACTTGTAGTTGAGTATGTGATTGAACATGTGGTCGCTTCCCTTGTTGCTTGTGACTTTGGGGCTTCTTCTTCAATGGGCAAGATCAAAGATGGTGCCCTTCAATTTTGCACTTGAAGCAAACAATCTTGGCCGACTTCTTGACTTGTTCTTGGCCCTTCTTCTTGAAGATTTTGGACTTGTTCTTCTTGTTAGAGTTGAACCCAAGTCCACCTTTGTCAATTGGGGATTTATGCCCACACAAGACATTATTGAGTGTGTACATCCCTTCCTGACTCTTTTCCAAGTCTTTTTTCAATGAAGTGACATGGGCCTTGAGCTCTTCGATTTCCTCTACATGGTTAGTATCAACACAAGTACTAGAGGAAGTATAAGCATCATTATTAGAGCAACAAGGCAAGGGAAGTAATTCATCACAAGATGTAGCAACATTATGAGTAGATGAATTACAAGGACTAGCACATGGCAATATAGCATTTTGACTAGAAGTAGTGCTAATGTCCACATGAGGCTCACTTGATGTTACCTAGGTAGTAATAGCCTCATGAGATAATTTTAGCACATTATAGGATACTAGAAGATCCTCATAAGAGCTTGTGAGCATTACATGACTTTCTTGCAATTTCAGATAATTGCTATATAGCAACTCAAGTTGAGCCTTAGCTCAACATTCTCCTTTAATAGGGATGCTTCACAAGAAAGGGAGTTAATAGCACAAGCATCATCATTAACAACAAGAGGAGAAGGCAACTTGGAAAGCTCTTTAGCATAAGAAGCTTCAAGTTGGGCATGAGACTCGGTGAGTTCGATGAGCGAACTCTTAATAGCCCTTGAGAAATTTTTGAGGTGCTCATAGTCCTCAAGGAGTTTAGCATGAGAAACTTAAAGCTTATCATTTTTAGTTCTAAAATCATTAGCCACCTCGAGGGCTCTATCATGGGATTCCTTTAATCTAGATAATTCTAGATAAAAGATCTCCTCAAGAGATTCCTTGGTGATTTGTTCATTTTCAAGAGCTTGGGATAGCTCTGCTATCTCATTAGTGTAATCACGCTCATGACCTTCCATTTCTCAATGGTGGCCTCATGCTCCTCGAGATGAGCTTCCAACCCCTCAATGTATTTCTTGCCTTCAGTGGAAATATACACGATTTCCATGAAGTTGGAACAAGCAAGATTATTCTTATAAAGATATTTAAAAGTCATTTCACCCTTAAATTTTAACAATGCAATATTATCACTCGCTTCATCATTATCATCATCCTCATTATCATCATCATGATCATCATCAAGAGATATATTGGGATTCAAGGTGGGGGATACATTTGAGGCCTTAGCCATAAGGCAAAAGTGAGAAACAATAGATGATGATGTAGGATCCCTTGAAGCATCATTCAAGGCCACATCTTGTTTCATGGAATGATGGATTTCCTCTACATTGTTAGCACAACAACTCGAGGAAATAGATACATTTTTATCATGGCAACAAGATATAGAAAGCATATCATCATGAGATTTAGTCAACTAGTTTTTACATGATATGCAAGGACTATAAACACAAGCATGTAAAATATTTAGAGTGCTCAAAGTGTTAATGCCCAAAAATGAAGCATTGCAATAATATAGTGAAGAAGGATCATCAACAATAAGCCCACTATCATCATTGCAATGATCATCACTACTCATCATATCATTACCTTGTGGCAATCCACATGTAGGTGAAGTAGATGAAGTTGAGAAGACCACACGACCGAAGGTGGAGGGAGAACAATCATTCCCACAAATCTTGGACACATCATATTTATCTTGAAGCTTTGTCCACTACTCATGAGCATCCCAAAATGACATGAGTTGAAATATAACTACATCACTCAAAGCATCAAAAAGCACATTAGAAGCGTGAGCATTGAGATAAGAGTTTTTATCATCCTCTAAAGATATATTTTGAGAATCCTTTGGACGAGAAAAACCCATATCTACAAGCCACTCTAAATTTGGTTCCATGGCCCTAAAGAGATTAAGCATGCAAATTACCAAACATCAAAATTTGTGCCATCGAATCTAAGAGTGTCAGAGAATCCTAATCCCCTAGTCGACATCCTTACTTTCTAGGTGGTTAAACCTAAAAATGAGAGACCTAGATCTGATACCAATTGAAAGAACGTGGATGTCGCCTAGAGGAGGGTGAATAGGCGCTTTAAAATAATTACGTTTAGGCTTGAACAAATGTGAAATAACACTAACGTTTAATTTGTCAAGCACAAAACGTAAAACAACTAGGCTCACCTATGTGTACCAACAACTTATGCTAAGCAATATAAATAAGTAAGTGATAGCAAGATATATAAAAAGAAGCAATATGGCTATCACAAAGTAAAGTGCATAAATAAAGTGTTCGGGTAAGAGATAACCGAGGCACGCTGAGACGACGATCTATCCTGACGTTCACACCCTTGCGGATGCTAACTCCGTTTGGAGCGGTCTCGAGGCACAATGCTCTCCAAGATGCCACTAAGGCCACCGTAATCTCCTCAAGCCCTCGCATAATGCAAGATGTCATGATTCCACTAAGGGATCCTTGAGGGCAGTCACCGAACCCGTACAAACAAGGTTGGGGTAATCTCCACAACTTAATTGGAGGCTCCCAACAACACCACGAAGCTTCACCACAATGGCATATGGCTTCGAGGTGACCACAAATGCTCAGAGCAAGCTCCACAACTTAATTGGAGAACCCAACGCTTGCCCGGAGCTTTACACCACAATGATTGAGCTCCGAGGCACCACCAAGCTTCTAGGATGCCAAAGCATCCACGAAGAACAATCACTAGGGGTACAAAGTAACCAAGGGTAATAAGCTACTCAACTTCCAACTTCCACGTATCACCATGGGGAACTCACACCGATGCAACTAATGCAATGGCAAGAATACACGAAGTGGTCAAGTTGCTCACACTCAAATCCCTCCATAACAACAAAAGTTATGGAGAAATATGGGAGGAAAAACAAGGAGCTCACAAAGAACTCCAAGATCAAGATCCAAGGGGTTCCCCTCACATAGAGGAGAAAATGATTGGTGGAGATTTGGATCTAGGTCTCCTCTCTCTTTTTCCTCAAGAACTAGCAAGAATCACTGGAGGGACTCAGAGTTAGCAAGGTCTAAGAAGGTGAACAATGGGGGAAGACCACGAGCTCAATAGATGGATTCTATGCAATGGGGAAGAAGACCCCTTTATATAGTGGGGGAAAGAATCGAACCGTTACCCCACGACTACCACTCACATCCCGAGCGAAGCGGTACTACCGGTGCTAGGAGCCGTACTACCGGAGGTAGGTTCACCAACCACGGTAGTAAAAAATTACTTCCATGCCTACCGCCGTTCAGGCTGCAGTTGTGCAAAAGTCCGACGGTACTACCGCTAGAGAGCGGTAGTAAAAAACTACTACCGCTCCTAGAGCGATACTACCGCTGGCATGTGCGATACTACCACTGGCTAGTGAAACTGCCATAACTTTCACATACAAGCTCCAAATCAAGCAAACTCAAGCGTGTTGTATTCAGGATGACAAGAGGAATGAAAAAGCCAATGATATAGAGATGTGAGACCTCTATGAATGAAGAACCAGCAAAAACTTCCAACATCGAAAACATCATAGAAGATGCATATGGACTCCGTTTGCGATGAACTCGAGCTTGTCATGAAGATGGCCATAAGCTCTAAAACTCACAAAGAAAAACACCAAACAAGAGACAAGGAATACGATGCAAGGATGCAAATGGTTTGAGCTCTAAACAAACAATACGATCAAGCTACTAACTTGAGAGCCCCCCTTAATAGTACGACAATCTATCCTAAAATAGAGAAACCTGTCAAGGGCAAACCTATGCCCTGCAGCTAGTCCTCTTGGGCTAGATGATGAGGATCTTGGCTTCCTCAAGATGGACCACCTTTCTTGATTTATCCCCCATACTCACTATGGTTGAGCCACTCTTCAGCACATCTTCACAAGTCCATTGCCACCAGAATGGACGACAAGCTTCAAGCATGATATCTTCGTGATGATCCACTTGAACTTGCACACCGCAATCTTGATGACGATCACCTCTTGATGTCATCCTTCATAGGTTGAATGATATCTTGACGCAAACCCATGGAAACACACCTAACCCCACATAGAACTTTCACAAAGACCATGGGTTAGTACACAAAAGCGTTATGGACAATGCTTACCATACCATGGGATCACTTGATCCCTCTCGGTACATCTTGATTTAGGACCATTCTTTAGGTAATACCTTGAATACCAGCTTGGTCATCATATAAACTCCTTGAAACCAACAGATGGACTTCAAGAAGTGCCTATGGACAAATCCTTTGAATATAACTTAAGGTAACCATTAGCCCATAGGGATTATCATCAATTACCAAAACCACGTATGGAGAAATATGCTCTAACAATAATTTTTAATGGATGCAGGAGTTGCATGACTTCTCAGGGAGTTCCCACATGATATCATGGTAGATATCATCATTGGTGAAGCTTTTGCCGCGTGGCAACCTCAGATTGTCAGCCACGAGCGCCAATTTTTTGAGTCAATGTCCATTGTCCGCCTAAATGATAGGACGAGCCTGCTTCCTTCGGAGACTACAAACAATGAGCACAGTCTATCGTGAAGAGAAGAACGAAAGTGTTAGACCACAGTGGTGGTGGCGGTGAATGAAGGAGAAATGGCCTCCCTCACCAACCGGCTTGCGCCCTTTGTGCACATCAAGTCGATACCATTGAGGACTTGCTCTTGCACTGCCCCTATGCACCGCGGTATGGTTCATGGTGCTCATGTGGCTTGACACTCCCACACCTTGCCCCAAGCAATAATGCCCAACTGCTGGAGTGGGGGACATCAACCCATCAGGACACCTCGGTGCCAAACAAGAAAGGAATGAGCTCTGCTATCACACGAACTCTTCGGTGCATTTGGCTAGAGAGAAACCGGCGTGTGTTCAAAACAAACCGCTTCTTCCCCATGGCATCTTTGAAAAAATTTGTAACCATTATCAGGACTGGAAACTGCTGGGTAAGTGTAGTCTAAAGTGAGTGATCCCATTATAGAGCAATGGATGGGTGGAGTGCTTGAGGCAGACAGCCTATTGGCCCATCGAGTGAACCTTTTATATGTAATTTCTATCTATCTTAACACGTAGGCACGTAGCCCTCATGCTTGTTCTCAAAAAGAAAGTTTAGAAACCAAGAGGGGAGGAAAACCGGGGCAGGTGGAGGATACAGTAAGAGGAGGGAAGGACAAAAGGCTCGGACGAAATTTTGACGTAAGATGGTAACAAAATACTTCGTTTCTTCCTTTCTTTTAGGTAGTAGAGATGTACACTATTTTGGGATGGCCCGGCCCACCAAATTTAGAGGGGGTGATCAGCGAGAAAGGAAAATTTGTAGGTTATGCAAAAAAAATGAAAGGAATGCCTTGTGGCTCTTTATTGCCATAAGTTGATGGTTACATCGTTAATTACTAGAGGCATAAACACATTGGGTGGATCACCATCCGAGAAAATAGTAGAAATTAAATCATAAGCATGCCTAGCTAGACTATGGGTCACCTTATTTGCATTCCTTGGACAATGTTGGAAAGTGATATTACCTATTATTTGAGCATATTTTCTTTGAAACCAGCCATGGGGAATGAATCCAGGTGCAAATAAATCGTTCCCCCTTGGAGGGGAGAACGTGTGAACATTTCGTTCACTAGGAAACAATCCCCGACGTGACCTTCCTCACGTCAAAATCTTTGATGCTACTAAAATAAAAATGTGGTAAGGAAAATTGAGTAAAAAGAGACCTAGCTTTAGCACCACAAAAGAGGTTCCTTGGAAAACAAAATAATTGCATCCTACTTAACTAACTAAAAACATATAAATTTTCCATCCTTTTATAATAAAACTACCGCATAGCGAGTGATTCAGAATAATACATATATTGTATGTGTTTTGATGTGTATAGATGAAAGCTTGGCAATCTCTAGGAAAACAATTGTCATAGCTGAGGAAAAATAATTTGCCATGACATCTAAATTGAAATTTTCTTCTACATGGAAAAATTGTGTATTAAATAAATAAAAACACGTACAAGAATGTATCCATGCTCTTATAGTAAAATTTCCATGTTTTATATTTTCTTTGTCATAACATATCTATCACATGTAGTGAAAATAATATTTCCATGGTAGAAAATAATAAAATTGCCATGTAATGTACCAACACTTGTCGTGGTTATGATAACACATTACAAATGTATGCAAAAATGTTGTAAAAAATAAATTTCCATGGCTCTGGAAAACAATCCTTGGGTCCAGGAAAAAACGAATAGCCATGTTTCTAAAAGTAAATTTGCCATGGCTATGAAAAGAAATTTGCTATGTGTTTGAAAATAAATTTGAAATGGTCCTCGAAAAAACTAAATTGTCATGGATCTTAAAACAAATTTTCCACGGCAGTGATAATAAATTTTCTATGGTCCATAAAAAACTAAGTTGCCATGGCTACGAAAATAAATTTTCCATGTCGTTGAAAATAAAATTTCCATGGTCTAGCGAATGCAATCTAACATAAATTTTGATGTTGAATATGTTTTGCCATGGATGTAAAACTAGACATGATCGAGCAATTGAATTTGCCATCTATTTTTTTTTGACATTTTCATCGTTGAAGGCAAACCTAAAAGAATGTAAAATTCACATCTGCATTATACAAAAATTATCATGAAAAGACCCATGTTTTAGATTAAAAAAAGGAAGTAAAACTTAGCATGTGAATGTTATAAAAATGTGTACAAATTGCCAAGAATATACTAATTTTCCACGTGACAAGTTTTATATTTTTATAAATTTGCCATGTGGACAGTACAAATGTTTATGCAAATTTTCTGTGTTGCAAAAACGGTTATGAATTTGCATGTTGCGAGTTATGAATTTGCCATGTTGTGAACATACACAGAGTAATAAAAAATGTCATTATCCAGGGCAATCCTATGAAAATCGTGGCAAAATTGCCATGCTCGAAAACCTAAAGTTCCCATGACAAGTCATAATGAGTTGATGCTATGTCATTCCAATAAATGCTTAAATAATATAGATTGAAATAATTTTTAGAAAGCATTATCGCAAATATTTGTCTACTACCACTAGTAGAAAACAGGGATTTAGTCCCGGTTCCAAAGGTGCTTTAGTCCCGGTTCTTCAACCGGGACAAAACCATCAGGACAAAAGGCCCAAACCTTTAGTCCTGGTTGGCTTACGGACCGGGCCCAAAGGATATGCAGGTGGCCACTTGGGGCGCCCAGGCAGCAGGACCGTTAGTCCCGGTTGATAACACCAACCTGGACCAAACTGCAGCCACGTGTCAGCAGCTGACATGCACTGGGGTTTTTGTTTTTTTGAAATGGGGGAGGGGTTTAGGGGTTGGAGGGTTTTATTAGGGGGTTTCATATTGTGTTAGCTAGCTACTACATATAGAGATAAGTGACGCTCTGTTTCTCCGTTCTTGGTTGATGGTAGCTACTACATATAAAGGGAACTCGACGATAGCTAGTAAGAAAATGAAGGAACCATTAATTACACAACATCATATACAGAGAGAAGTGACCTCTCTTTCTCCGTGTTTGGTCGAAAAACTCGATGCTACTACATATAGTACACGATCATGCATATATACAATATATAACATCTCTTGCGATCCCTAACTAGCTAATATCTATCGTCTACCAAAATTGGCATGGAAATTTAGATGATATTCCCCGTCCCATGGTATGACATGCTCAACAAAGAATCCCGCCAACTCCTCTTGAATTGCCCGTATGCGACCAGTTGGTAGGAGTGCGCCCCGCTTCCGCGTGATCTAATTTAAAGAAGGGAGTCAATAAGTATATATATGAATGAAACTCAACACAGTTGATAGTAATAAAATAAAAATGTGAATATTGTTTACGTACTTCAAGTTCTTTAAAACACATGCCGTTCTCACACGTCGTCTCGTGAATCCACTCGCAAACGAAGAATCCACATAAATTATTCCTGGATTCCTGCCTCAAGCAGCAGTTTACGATAATAGAGTTCAATCCAAATAATAATCAAACATGATAATGGTATTGAAACTAGAATGAATGAGAGATGCGCAGAACTAGCTAGTACTACTTACTTGGGAGAAGGAAAATCGCAGCTCCTTATTCCATTCACCTTTAGCTTTCTTGGTGAACTTTTTCCAAACCCTGCACGGCAAAGAAAACGATTACTTGATATCACGAAATAAAATAAAGTTGTCTATATGGTGCGATAATGATTGAACTTACTACTGGAGCATTTCAGTAACCGGCGCCAAGTGTGCAGGGTCTTTACGTAGCGAGTCCAAGACAATTACTACTACATCATCAACCCTAATGATTAGCAGAACAAAGTGAAACCTAAGCACGCATAACTCATCAATTACACTAATAACCTCGAGTAAGCGAAACAGAATGTGCAAAAGACAACTAGCTAGTGACGACACTCACCCGGTGTTGTAAGGAAATAGTATTTCCCTTCTGTCATGTTGTCGAAGTAACGCATTTAGCAAGTTGTTCTCTGTATCGATGGGGTCTCTGCAAACTTTATGTGCATTTATGGTATCTGGGTTAATGAACCCAATGTCATATATTTGTCCTCTTTTGCATTCGAGGATCTTCAATCTGCATAATATAGTAAGGATAATTACACATGCAAGAATGAAGGAGCTGAGCTAGAGACTTAATTATAGAAATAATACTTAGAGGCAATAGCAACTAACGATCGTTTTGTCGAGGGCGTCTTGATTGTATAACTGAAATTATTGTTCAAATTCAATGTACAACGACCCGGTTCCATTGTAAAAGTGCTCATCTTTAAATCCCACATAGATACAATTGGTCTCATCCTTGCACGCATTCAAGTACCAGTTATGTAGTCTTCGCATCATTCTTCATAGTTCCGCCAACTGCTCAGGTTTGATGTCAGGATTCCCGTGCTCGTATCTAATGGTTACTATGTTGGGGAACGTTTCATGGGAAACAAAAAATTTCCTACGCACACGAAGACCTATCATGGTGATGTCCATCTATGAGAGGAGATTAGATCTACGTACCCTTGTAGATCGCTCAGCGGGAAGCGTTAAGAAACGCAGTTGATGTAGTGGTACAGCTTCGTGATTCAAATCACCGTCGTCCCATGATCCGTCCCACGAACGGTTCCGATCCAGCGCCGAACGGACCGCACCTCCGCGTTCAGCACACGTATAGCTCGACGATGATCTCGGCCTTCTTGATCCAGCAAGCAAGACGGAGAAGTAGATGAGTTCTCCGGCAGCGTGATGGCGCTCCGGTGGTGGTGATGATCTACTCCTGCAGGGCTCCGCCCGAGCTCCGCAGAAATCCGATCTAGAGATAAAACTATGTGGAATAGGCTTGAGTTGCACGTGGCAAAGTTGTGTCTCAAAAAGCCCTAAACCACCAATGTATATAGGAGGAGGGGAGGGGTTAGCCTTGGGGCACATGGGCCCCAAGGGTGCGCCGGCCGCAATGGTGGAGGAGGACTCCTCCTCCAATTCGGTTTGGGAATGAGGAGTCCTCCTCTTCCTTCCCACCTCCTTCTTTCCTTTTTTTTCTTCTTTTCCTTCGGTGTTTTTACATGTGGCGCCATAGCCCTCTTTAGTTGACTCCACCAGCCCACTCAGGACTTGGTGCGCCACCCTAGGGCCTTGGGCTCACTCCCAGGTGGGTGGGACCCTCCCGGTAAACACCCGGAACCCATTCGTCACTCCCGGTACACTGCCGGAATTGCCCGAAACTTTCCAGTGACCAAATGAAACCATCCTATATATCAATCTTCGTTTCCGGACCATTCCGAAAACACTCGTGACGTCTGTGAGCTCATCCGGGACACCGAACAACATTCGGTAACCACACATATAACTCAACTATACTAAAACATCATCGAACCATAAGTGTGCAGACCCTATGGGTTCGAGAACTATACATACATGACCAGAGACAGCCCTCGGTCAATATCCAATAGCGGGACCTGGATGCCCATATTGGATCCTACCTATTCTCCGAAGATCTTATCGGTTGAACCTCAGTGCCAAGGATTCATATAATCCCGTATGTCATTCCCTTTCGCCTTCGGTATGTTACTTGCTCGAGATTCGATCGTCGGTATCTGCATACCTATTTCAATCTCGTTATCGACAAGTCTCTTTACTCGTTCTGTAATACAATATCCCATGACTTACACTTAGTCACATTTCTTGCAAGGCTCGTTTGTGATGTTGCATTACCGAGTGGGCCCCGAGATACCTCTCTGTCACACGGAGTGACAAATCCCAGTCTCGATCCATACTAACTCAACGGACACCTTCAGAAATACCTGTAGAGTACTGATGACTACTACGCAACCTTATCCTTGTAGACGATGTTGGGCCTCCAAGTGCAGAGGTTTGAAGAACAGTAGCAATTTTCCCTCAAGTGGGTGACCTAAGGTTTATCAATCCGCGGGAGGCGTAGGATGAAGATGGTCTCTCTCAAGCAACTCTGCAACCAAATAACAAAGAGTCTCTTGTGTCCCCAACACACCCAATACAATGGAAAGTTGTATAGGTGCACTAGCTCGACGAAGAGATGGTGAAACAAGTGCAATATGGATGGAAGATAAAGGTTTCTATAATCTCAAATTACAAAAACAGCAAGGTAACAAGTAACAAAAGTGAGCACGAACGGTATTGCAATGCATGGAAACAAGGCCTAGGGTTCATACTTTCACTAGTGAAGTTCTCTCAACAAAGATAACATAATTGGATCATATAACTAACCCTCAACATGCAACAAAGAGTGACTCCAAAGTCACTAATAGCGGAGAACAAACGAAGAGATTATTGTCGGGTACAAAACCACCACAAAGGTATTCTTTCTGATCGATCTATTCAAGAGTTCGTACTAGAATATCACCTTAAGATACATATCAACCAAGACCCTAATGTCACCTAGATACTCCATTGTCACCTCAAGTATTCGTGGGCATGATTATATGATATGCATCACACAATCTCAGAATCATCTATTCAACCAACACATAGAACTTCAAAGAGTGCCCCAAAGTTCTACCGGAGAGACAAAACGTGTGCCAACCCCTATGCATTGGTTCCCAATGGCACGAACCGGCAAGTTGATCACCAAAACATACATCGAGTAATCACACGAATCCACGTGTGCCAACCCATATGCATAGCTTCCCAATTGTCATAAACCCGCAAATTGATCACAACAAATAGACCCGTGCAAGACATACATCAAGTGTTCTAAAAGACTCAATCCGATAAGATAACTTCAAAGGGGAAACTCAATTCATTACAAGAAGGGAGAGGGGGAAGAACATCATAAGATCCAACTATAGTAGCAAAGCCCACGGTACATCGAGTTCAAGACATCTCAACAACACGAGAGAGAGAGATCAAACACATAGCTACTGGTACATACCCTCAGCCCCGAGGGAGAACTACTCCCTCCTCGTCATGGAGATCGCCGGGATGATGAAGATGGCCACCGGAGATGGATTCCCCCTCCGGCAGCGTGCCGGAACGGATCCAGATTGGTTTTTGGTGGCTATAGAGGCTTGGGCGGCGGAACTCCCTATCTAGGTTTCTTTCTGGGGCTTTCTGAATCTATAGGAATTTATGGCGGTGGAATTGCGTCAGTTGGGCCCATGAGGAGGTCACAAGCCCGCACGGTGAGACCAGGGGGGTAGGTCGTGCCCCACAGGCTTCTGAATCCCCCGTGGCTCTTCTGGCCTTCTTCCAAAGCTTCGGGGGTCTCTTTTGGTCCAAAAAAATCATCGTAAAGTTTCATTCCATTTGGACTCCGTTTGAAAAAGGGTCAAAAACACGGAAAAAATAGAAACTGGCACTTGGCACTGAGTTAATAGGTTAGTCCCAAAAAAGATATAAAATAGCATATTCATGCATATAAAACATCCAAAGTTGACAAGATAATAGCATGGAACCATCAAAAATTATAGATACGTTGGAGACGTATCAAGCATCCCCAAGCTTAACTCCTGCTCGTCCTCGAGTAGGGAAGTGATAAAGAATGAATTTTTGATGTGGAATGCTACCTAGCATATTTGTCCTTTGTAACTTCTCTCATGTGACATGAATGTTCATATCCGTAAGATTCAAAACAATATTTTGCTATTGACATGAAAACAATAATACTTCAAGCAAACTAGCAAGGTAATCATGAACTTTCGAAATAAAAAGGCCAAAGAAAGTTATCCCTACAAAAACATATAGTCTGGCTATGCTCCATCATCCCCACACAACTAATTTAAATCATGCACAACCCAGGAATTGGCCAAGTAATTGTTTTTGCACTCTTAATTTCTCAAACTTTTTATAACTATCACGCAATACATGAGCGCGAGCCATGGATATAGCACTATAGGTGGAATAGAGTGTGGTGGTGGTTGTGAGACAAAAAGGAGGAGATAGTCACATTGACTCGGCGTATCAAAAGGCTATGGAGATTCCCATTAATAGATATCAATGTGAATGAGTAGGGATTGCCATACAAGAGATGCACTAGAGCTAGAAGTATATGAAAGCTCAAAAGGAAAACTAGTGGGTGTGCATCCAACTTGCTTGCTCACGAAGACCTAGGGCAATTTTGAGGAAGCCCATCATTGGAATATACAAGCCATGTTATATAATGAAGATTCCCACTAGTGTATATGGTGGTGACAAAACGAGAGGCTCTCAATCATGCAGAACATGGTGCTATCACGAAGCACAAGTGTGGAAAAAGATAGTAGCATTGTCCCTTCTATCTTTTTCTCTCTCTTTTTTTATTTGGGCTCTTAGGCCTCTTTTTTTCTTTTCTTTTCTTTTATCTTTTTTTTTGTTTTTGGGCTCTTTGGCCTCTTTTTTTATTTGTTTCCTCACATGGGACAATGCTCTAATAATGATGATCGTCACACTTTTATTTCTCACAGCTCAAAGATCACAATGATGATGACTCAATAGGAAATGCCTCGCGCAATGATCTAGCGTAGCAATGACATCAAAAAACGGACAAGCCATGAAAACATCATGCTAGATATCTTATGATCATGCAAAGCAATATGACAATGATGGCACAAGTCATGAGACGGAAGGTGAAAGTTGCATGGCAATATATCTCAGAATGGCTTTGAAAATGTCATAATAGGTAGGTATGGTGGCTGTTTGGAGGGAGGCATATGGTGGTTTTGTGCATCGGCGAGAGTTGCACGGTACTAGAGAAGATAGCAATGGTGGAAGGGTGAAAGTGCATATAATCCATGGACTCAACATTAGTCATAAAGAACTCACATACGTGTTGCGAAAGTTTTTATTAGTAATCGAAACAAAGTGTTAAACGCATACTCCGAGGGGAAGGGTTGGTAGGTGTTAACCATCGCGTGATCCCGACATCAACACAAAGGATGACAATCAATAAATCAATTATGCTCCGACTTCCTAACATAGCGGTTCACCATACGTGCATGCTACGGGAATCACCAGCTTCAACACAAGTATTTCTAGATTCACAACACCCTACTAACATAACTCTTAATACTACCGAATCCACCTCTCAAAACTAGTTGAGAGGAATCAAAACTTCTCTTTCTATTCAATGCACATGAAGATGGAGGTTTTTGTATCCTGTTTGGGTACCTATCACATTTGGGACTACTTTCATATCATAAGCCAACTACCAAATCACGCCCGCCGTGCTCTAAAGATATAAGTGAAGCACAAGAGCAGAAGTATCTAGCTCAAAAGATATAAGTGAAGTACAATGAGCATTCTAGCAAAATCAAGATGAGTGCATGTCTCTCTATCTCAAAAAGGTGTGCAGCAAGGATTATTGTGACCAAACAAAAAGAAAAGACTCCTAAGATACAAGACGCTCCAAACAAAACACATATCATGTGGTGAATAAAAATATAGCTCCAAGTAATTTTACCGATGGATTGAAGACGAAAGAGGGGATGCCTTCCCGGGGCATCCCCAAGCTTAGGCTTTTTGGTGTCCTTGGATTTGGCTTGGGATGCCTTGGGCATCCACAAGCTTGAGATCTTTCCACTATTTATCCCTTTGTCCATGAGAACATCATCCAAAACTTGAAAACTTCACAACACAAAACTTAAACAGAAACTTGTGATAACATTAGTACAAGGAAACAAACTACCACTTCTTTTGGTACTGTAGCAAACTTGAATTCTATCTAAATTGATGATGGGCTAATATATTCTCACTTTTACATGGCTAGTACCCCCTGATACTAACCATAGTTTCATCAAAACAAGCAACCAACTCAACAAAAACAGAATCTGTCAAAAACAGACCAGTCTGTAGCAATATGTATACTTTGTATACTTCTGGTACCTCAAAAAATCTGAAAATTTACGACGGACTGGGAAAAAAGCATATAAATCAGCAGCAAAAATAATCAACTCAAAAGCTCTTCCTGGATAGAAATTAAAAATAATTTCATGAGCAGAAAGTTTCTGTCTTTTTCCAGCATGATCAAACAACTATCACACAAGCTATCGTAAAGGCTTTACTTGTCACAAACACTAAAAGAAACACAAAAAACACAATCATAACAGAATTATGATGGTGTGGAAAAAGGAAAACAGAAAGAAAAAAATCAAAAATAAATTCATTGGGTTGCCTCCCAACAAGCGCTATTGTTTAACGCCCTTAGCTAGGCATTGATTTCAATGATGCTCAAATAAAAGGTAAGGATTGAAACACAACGAGAGCATCATGGAGCATATGGCTAGCACATTTAAGTCTAACCCACTTCCTATGCATAGGAATTTTGTGAACAAACAATTTATTGGGGCAAGAATCAACTAGCATAGGAAGGCAAAACAAGCATAGCTTCAAAAATTTCAACACATGGAGGGGAAGCTTGATACTATTGCAATAATTAGAAGCATATGATCCTATCTCATAGTAATTTTCAGTAGCATCATGAATGAATTCAACAATATAACCAGCACCTAAGGCTTTATTTTCATGATCTACAAGCATAGGAATTTTACTACTCTCCACATAAGGAAATCTATTCTCAAGAATAGTAGTGGGAGTATCGTAAAAGACTTGAGCACTACAAATTGTGTCCACAATGAAAAAGCAAGGTTTACCAAAGGGGTTTTCGGAAGTATGACAAGTTTTATTATCCCTCTTCTTCAAAGAATAAGTATCCTCACAATAATCGTCATAGATAGGGGGTATGCTTTCATCAAAATGATTTTGATCATTCAAAGTGGAAGAACTAAAAAGATCATCTTCATCAAATATAGCATCCCCAAGCTTGTGGCTTTGCATATCATTAGCATCATGGGTATTCATATAATTCATGCTAACAACATTGCAATCATGCTCATCATTCACATATTCTATGCCAAGCATTCTATGAAATTCTTCTTTCAGCACTTGAGCACAATTTTCCTTCCCATCATGCTCACGAAAGACATTGAAAAGATGGAGCATATGAGGTATCCTCAATTCCATTTTTTTGTAGTTTTCTAGCGAAAGAACAAGAAACAAAAAGATTCGATTGCAAGACCGAAAGATATACTTTCAAGCGCTAACCTCCCCGGCAACGGCGCCAGAAAAATGCTTCGTTGACGGGTTGTTAGTGCCGCTTACCTAGCCTCCCCGGCAACGGCGCCAGAAAAATGCTTGATGTCTACTGCGCAACCTTCTCCTTGTAGACGTTGTTGGGCCTCCAAGTGCAGAGGTTTGTAGAACAGTAGAAATTTTCCCTCAAGTGGGTGACCTAAGGTTTATCAATCCGCGGGAGGCGTAGGATGAAGATGGTCTCTCTCAAGCAACCCTGCAACCAAATAACAAAGAGTCTCTTGTGTCCCCAACACACCCAATACAATGGTAAGTTGTATAGGTGCACTACTTCGGCGAAGAGATGGTGAAACAAGTGCAATATGGATGGTAGATAAAGGTTTTTGTAATCTAAAATTACAAAAACAGCAAGGTAACAAGTAACAAAAGTGAGAACGAACGGTATTGCAATGCGTGGAAACAAGGCCTAGGGTTCATACTTTCACTAGTGAAGTTCTCTCAACAAAGATAACATAATTGGATCATATAATTAGCCCTCAACATGCAACGAAGAGTCACTGCAAAGTCACTAATAGTGGAGAACAAATGAAGAGATTATTGTCGGGTACGAAACCACCACAAAGTTATTCTTTCTGATTGATCTATTCAAGAGTTCGTACTAGAATAACACCTTAAGATACATATCAACCAAGATTCTAATGTCACCTAGATACTCCATTGTCACCTCAAGTATCCGTGGGCATGATTATACGATATGCGTCACACAATCTCAGAATCATTTATTCAACCAACACATAGAACTTCAAAGAATGCCCCAAAGTTTCTATCGGAGAGTCAAAACGTGTGCCAAACCCTATGCATAGGTTCCTAATGTCACGAACCCGCAAGTTGATCACCAAAACATACATCGAGTACTCACATGAATCCACGTCTGCCAACCCATATGCATAGGTTCCCAACTGTCACAAAGCCGCAAGTTGATCACAGCAGATAGACACGTGCAAGACATACATCACGTGTTCTCAAAGACTCAATCTGATAAGATAACTTCAAAGGGGAACTCAATTCATTACAAGAAGGGAGAGGGGGAAGAACATCATAAGATCCAACTATAGTAGCAAAGCCCACGGTAAATCGACATCAAGACATCTCAAGAACACGAGAGAGAGAGATCAAACACATAGCTACTAGTACATACCCTCAGCCCCAAGGGAGAACTACTCCCTCCTCGTCATGGAGATCGCCGGGATGATGAAGATGGCCACCGGAGACGGATTCCCCCTCCGGCAGGGTGCCGGAACGGGCTCCATATTGTTTTTTTGTGGATAGAGAGGCTTGCGGCGGCGGAACTCCCAATATAGGTTTCTTTCTGGGGGTTTCTGGATTTATAGGAATTTATGGCGGTGGAATTGCGTTAGTTGGGCCCACGAGGAGGTCACAAGCCCGCACGGTGCGACCTGGGGGGTAGGCCGCACCCCATGGGCTTGTGACTCCCTCGTGGCTCTTCTGGCCCTTCTTCCAAAGCTTCGGGGGTCTCTTTTGGTCCAAAACAATCATCCTAAAGTTTCATTCCATTTGGACTCCGTCTGAAAAAGGGTCAAAAACACGGAAAAAATAGAAACTGGCACTTGGCACTGAGTTAATAGGTTAGTCCCAAAAAAGATATAAAATAGCATATTCATGCATATAAAACATCCAAAGTTGACAAGATAATAGCATGGAACCATCAAAAATTATAGATGCGTTGCAGACGTATCAAGTACCTTTATTGTCACCCAGTTACGTTGTGACATTTGATACATACAAGGTATTCCTCCAGTACCAGTGAGTTATACGATCTCATGGTCATAGGAATAAATGCTTGACACGCCGAAAACAATTGCAATAAAATGACACGACCAATATGCTACGTTCATAGTTTGGGTCTAGTCCATCACATGATTCTCCTAATGATGTGGTCCAGTTATCAAGTGACAACACTTGCACATAGTCAGAAAACCTTGACTATCCTTGATCAACTCGCCAGCCAACTAGAGGCTTGCTAGGGACATTGTTTTGTCTATGTATCCACACATGTATCTATATTTTCATTCAGTACAATTATAGCATGGATAATAAGCGATTATGTTAAATAGGAAATATAATAATAACTATTTATCATTGCCTGTGGGGCATATTTCCAACAGTCTCCCACTTGCACTAGAGTAAATAATCTAGTCCTCACATCGCCGTGCGATTTACATTGTAATAAATATAACACACATACAGTTCTGGTGTTGATCATGTTTTGCCCGTGGAATAGGTTTAGTCAACTGGTCTGCTACATTCAGATCTGTGTGCACTTTGCAAATATTCACGTCCTCTCCTTCGACGTAGTCGCGGATGAAGTTGAAGCGTCGTTTGATGTGCCTGGTCTTCTTGTGAAACCTTGGTTCCTCTGCTAAAGCAATGGCACCAGTGTTGTCATAGAATAGAGTTATTGGATTTAGTGCGCTTGGCATAACTCCAAGATCCGTCATGAACTGCTTCATCCAAACACCCTCCTTCGTTTCCTTCGAGGCAGCCATGTACTCTGCTTCACATGTAGAATCTTCTACACCGCTTTGCTTGGGAGTGCACCAGCTTACCGCACCCCCATTAAGAATAAATATGTATCCGGTTTGAGACTTAGATTCATCCGGATCAATGTCAAAGCTTGCGTCGACGTAACCCTTTACGACGAGCTCTTCGTCACCTCCATAAACGAGAAGCATTTCCTTAGTCCTTTTCAGGTACTTCAGAATATTCTTGACCGCCGTCCAGTGATCCACTCCTGGATTACTTTGAAACCTGCCTGCCATACTTATGGCCAGGATGACGTCTGGTCTAGTGCACAACATTGCATACATGATAGAACCTATGGCTGAAACATAGGGGACGAAACTCATTTGTTCTCTATTTTCTGCAGTTGCTGGGCACTGAGTCTTACTCAATTTTATACCTTGTAACACTGGCAAGAACCCTTCCTTGGACTTTTCCATTTTGAACTTCTTCAAAACTTTATCAAGGTATGTGCTTTGTGAAAGTCCTATCAGGCGTCTCGATCTATCCATATAGATCTTAATGCCTAGAATGTAAGCAGCTTCTCCTAGGTCCTTCATAGAGAAACTTTTATTCAATTAATCCTTTACGCTCTCCAAAAACTCCACGTTGTTTCCGATCAGCAATATGTCATCCACATATAATATAGAAACGCCACAAAGCTCCCACTCACTTTCTTGTAAATACAAGATTCTCCAACCACTTGTATATACCCGAATGCTTTGATCACCTCATCAAAGCGCTTATTCCAACCCCGAGATGCTTGCACCAGTCTATAAATGGATCGTTTGAGCTTGCATACTTTTTAGCATTCTTTGGATCAACAAAACCTTCGGGTTGCATCATATACAACTCTTCCTTAAGAAAACCGTTAAGGAACACCGTTTTGATATCCATCTGCCAGATTTCATAATCGAAAAATGCAGCTATTGCTAACATGATTCGGACGGACTTAAGCATCGCTACCGGTGAGAACGTCTCATCGTAGTAAACTCCTTGAACTTGTGAAAAACTCTTTGCCACAAGTCGAGTTTTATAAACGGTCACATTACCGCCCGCGTCCGTCTTCTTCTTAAAGATCCATTTGTTCTGAATAGCCTTGCGGCCTTCAGGTATTAATACCTAGATCCTATCTTGGACTTCATGGCTTCCAGCCATTTGTTGGAATCTGGGCCCACCTTGCTTCTTCATAATTCGCAGGTTCATTGTCGTCCGACAACATGATTGATAAAACAGGATTACCATACCACTCAGGAGTAGTATGTGATCTCGTCGACCTGCGAGGTCCGATAGGAACTTCATCCGAAGTTTCATGATCATGATCATCAACTCCCTCCTCAACTGGTGTCACTTCGACAGGGGTTTCCCCTTGCCCTGTGCCACCATCCAGAGGGATTAGAGGTTCGACCACCTCATCGAGTTCTATCTTCCTCCCACTCAATTCTTTCGAGAGAAACTCCTTCTCAAGAAAAGCTCCGTTCTTAGCAACAAACACTTTGCCCTCGGATTTCAGATAGAAGGTGTACCCAACTGTCTCCTTTGGGTGACCTACGAAGACACACTTTTTCGCTTTGGGTTCGAGCTTTTCAGGCTGAAGCTTTTTGGCATAAGCATCACATCCCCAAACTTTAAGAAACGACAATTTCGGTCTTTTGCCATACCACAGTTCGTATGGTGTCGTATCAACGGAATTTGATGGTGCCTGATACGTCTCCATCGTATCTACTTTTCCTTTTTCCCTTGTTTTGGACTCTAATTTGCATGATTTGAATGGAACTAACCCGGACTAACGCTGTTTTCAGCAGAATTGTCATGGTGTTGTTTTTGTGCAGAAATGAAAGTTCTCGGAACATCCTGAAAATTTACGGAGAATTTTTCTGGAAAATATGAAAAATACCTGCGCAAAGATCCACCGGAGGGGATGGGCCAGTGGGCCACAAGCCCTGTTGCCGCGGCCACCCCCCTGGCCGCGGCAACCAAGCTTGTGGGGCCCACGTGGCTCTGTCGCCCCCAATCTCAGCTCTATAAATTGACTTTCGCCTAGAAAAAAAATCAGAAGAGAAGATTTCGTCGCGTTTGCGATATGGAGGCGCCGCCACATCCTGTTCTTCATCCGGAGGACAGATCTGGAGTCCGTTTTGGGCTCCGGAGAGGGGAAATCGTCGCCATCGTCATCATCAACCTTCTTCCCTCTCCAACTCCATGAATCTCTTCATCGTTCGTGAGTAATCTATTCGTAGGCTCGCTGGGCGGTGATGAGTAGGATGAGATCTATCATGTAATCGAGTTATTTTTGACGGGGATTGATCCCTAGTATCCACTATGTTGTGAGATTGATGTTGCTACTACTTTTCCATGCTTAATGCTTGTCACTAGGGCCCGAGTGCCATGATTTCAGATATGAAATTATTATGTTGTCACCAATATATGTGTGTTTTAGATCCGATCTTGCAAGTTGTAGTTACCGACTATGTGTTATGACCCGGCAACCCCGGAGTGACAATAACCGGAACCACTCCCGGTGATTACCATAGTTTGAGGAGTTCATGTGTTCACCAAGTGCTAATCCGTTGTTCCGGTTCTTTATTAAAAGGAGAACCCTAATATCCCGTAGTATCCTTTTGGACCCTGCTGCCACGGGAGGGATGGACAATAGATGTCATGCAAGTTCTTTTCCGTAAGCACGTATGACTACACACAGAATGCATCCCTACATCACATTGACGAACGGGAGCTAGCCACATATCTCTCCATGTTATAGCTGTTACATGATGAGTATCATCCAATCGAATCACCGACCCATTGCCTACGAGTTTGTCCCACTGTTGATGTTACTTGTTTTACTCTACTGTTGTTACTTGCTTTGCTCTACTGCTGTCACTATTGTTGATTGCTACTTCTGCTACTTGCTATTGTTGCCACTTGCTACCGCTGTCACTACTGTTGTTCCTTGCCACTGCTGTTGCTCGTTACACTGCTGCTACCCGCTACAATACTTTTTTGCTCGACATTGACGGGAAAAGACTATTTTCGTCTACGGGCAACTTCTGGCGCCATCGATACAACAGTTAGGAATAGTCTGCCGTCAACACATCATTTCTGGCACCGTTGTTATCATACTACTTTGCTGCTGATACTCTGCTTGCAGATACTAATCTTTCAGGTGTGGTTGAATCTAACACATTCAGCTCCTAATACTCGAGAGTATCCTCTCACTTCCTGCGTGGCGAACCAACAAATTTGGGTCGAATACTCTACCCTCGAAAACTGCCGCGAACCCACCCGTTGGTGGGCCATTGCAAGACAATTGCTAATTGTTGAGCAACTGGGAGCAGTTCTGGCTCTGTTGTCGCGAAGGCATCAAGTCAGGGACACGTCAACAACATTCTTCTAGTGTCGTTGCCAGGGACTGCCATTAACAGCATTTTTCTGGCACCGTTGCCAGGGAAGGATTGCTATATTCTCTGAGCCACTTGGGATTTATATCTGCTGATCACTATGAAGAATCTGAAAGAGCCGAAAACCAAAGTCTTGCCCTCAACTACGAGGGGAGGTAAGGAACTTCCATCTAGCTCTGCACTTGATTCACCTTCAGTTATGAGTAAGTTTGCGACATCACCTCCTGCTAGAAATCTTGATACGTCGCATGTGCTTGATGATGCTATGCGTGATACTGCTAGATATGTTATGCCTGATACTGCTAGAGATGCTATGCCTGATACTGCTAGAGATGCTATGCCTGATACTGCTAGAGATGCTATGCCTGATACTGCTAGAGATGCTATGCCTGATGATGCTATGCTAGATACTGCTAGAGATACTACTTTGCCTGATATGCCACTAGGGGTATTCCTTGATGCTCATATTGCTAGAGTTACTGCCAATGCTCGCTATGCTTTTGAAACTGCCGATACTATTGAGATAGAACCTGCTTTTGCTCCTGCTAGATCTAGCTCTCCTAGATATGAATTGCCTGATATACCTGAGGGTTACGTTATGGAGGGAGAGATAGCTGAGGATTTTCTTGCGTGTAAGGATGCCTATGACGGTGAGAAATTACTTCTCAAGTGGAAGGAAAAATCTTTGAAAGCTAGGATGAAATACGACCCGAAGTTTGCCACTTCACCTATGTTTATCACCGATAAGGATTATGAATTCTCTGTCGATCCTGAGATAATCTCTCTAGTCGAATCTGATCCTTTCCACGGTTATGAGTCTGAGACAGTCGTAGCCCATCTTACCAAACTACACGATATAGCCACCCATTTCACGAGTGAGGAGAAGATCCGCCACTACTATATCCTTAAGTTGTTTCCTTTCTCTCTAAAGGATGACGCTAAAGCCTGGTTCACTTCTCTTGCTCCTGGATGTGTGAGTAGTCCCCAGGATATGGTCTATTACTTCTGTGAGAAATATTTCCCTACCCATAAGAAGCAAGCTGCCTTGCAGGAAATATACAACTTTGCTCAAGCCGAAGAAGAGAGCCTCCCACAAGCTTGGGGGAGGCTCGTCCAGCTACAGAATGCTTTGCCTGGTCACCCTCTTAAGAAGAATGAGATACTTGATATCTTCTATAACGGACTTACCGATGCTTCTAGAGACCATCTAGATAGTTGTGCCGGTTGTGTTTTTAGGGAACGTACTGTAGAACAAGCCAAGACTCTACTGAATAACATCTTGATCAACGATAATGCTTGGACTATTCCCGAACCACCTCCTAAGCCAATTCCAAAGAAAATAGGTATTCTATTCCTCAGTCCCCGGGATATGCAAGAAGCCAAGAAATCTATGCAGGAGAAAGGCATTAGATGTGAAGATGTCAAAAATCTACCACCTATCGAAGAGATCCATGGTCTCGATAACCCGATACAGGTAGTGGAAGTAAATTCTCTGCGTAGGTTTGATGAGAGAGATATTCCTTTTGATAAACCTGCTAGCCTATGCTTTGATGAATTTGACAACTTTGTTGCCAAACAACAGAGTTTCAATGATTATGTTAGCAGACATTTGGAACAAAGTACTCGTATGCTTAGTCATTTAAGTGCTTGTGTAGACAGAAATGTCAATGATCTGAAGCTTCTGAGTAAACATGCCTCTATGATTACTACTCGGGTAGAACAAGTGCTTAAAGCTCAAAATGACTTGCTCAATAAACTAAATGATAACTCTGTCAGAGTCATTACTAGAGGAGGCAAAATGACTCAGGAACCTTTGTATCCTGAGGGTCATCCTGAGAGAATTGATCAAGATTCTCAAGGAATTAGTGCTGATACACCCAGTCATCCTAAGGAGAAGAAGAAGGATGATAGAAACCTGCATGTCAGTTCACCAAATATTGTCACACCTGAAGAACCAAATGATATTTCTGCGTCTGATGCATAAACACAATCTGGTGATGAACATGAACCTGGTAATAATATGGACAGCGATGTTCATAATAATGCTCAACCTAGCAATGATAAGGATGTGGAGATTGAACCTACGGTTAATCCTGATAACCCACAACCTAAGAGATACGATAAGAATGACTTCACTTCTAGGAAGCATGGTAAATAAAGGGAGCCATGGGTTCAGAGACCTATGCCCTTTCCTCCTAAGCCATCCAAGAAAAAGGATGATGAGGATTTTGAGCGCTTTATTGAAATGATAAGACCCGTCTTTCTACAGATGTGGTTAGTTGACATGCTCAAAATGTCTCCATATGCCAAGTACATGAAAGATATCGTGACCAATAAACAGAAGATACCAGATCTTGAGATCTCCACCATGCTTGCCAATTACACTTTCAAAGGAGGAACTCCTAAGAAACTTGGTGATCCCGGAGTGCCCACTATACCTTGCTCCATTAAAGGAAACTACGTAAGAACTGCCTTATGTGACCTTGGATCCGGTGTTAGTGTTATGCCTCTCTCTCTTTATCGTAGACTTGAAGTGGATAAGTTGACACCCACTAAAATCTCTCTGCAAATGGCCGACAAATCAACTGCTTTCCTTGTTGGCATTTGCGAGGATGTGCCTATTGTGGTTGCTAACACCACTATCTTAACAGACTTTGTTATCTTGGATATTCCCGAGGACGATGCCATGGTCTCATCCTCGGAAGACCCTTTTTAAACATTGCAGGGGCTGTTATAGATTGCAACAAAGGTAATGTCACTTTCCGTGTCAACGGTAATGAGCATACAATGCACTTTTCAAAGAAACGATATCAAGTACATTGCATCAATGCTATCGAAAAAACTTCATCGATTCTTATTGGGAGCTTTGAATGCCCTATTCCTCGTGTCAAGATGAAGTATGATTTGCTTGTTGGGGAGATTCATATCCCCATTAAGGTGACTTAGTGGCTATTCGACAATTCTTCGTTTCCTTTTGCGATTTGAAAAAGTTTTGTCATGAGGATTTGATCAACCCCATTGATGGATTTCTTTCGATGACCATGAAATGGATGAATCAAAGAGTCACATACCTATATTTTAAGCTTTCACTTTCTGTTGCTTAGAAGAAAAATGATAGGTTTAGTTTAGTTTTCCCTATTTTCTGTTTTAGCGCCCCGGAGAAAAATACCCTGAAAATAAAAGTTCTCCGATGGTCCTGAAAATCTAGTATGATTTTTTCTGGAATATTTGAAAAACACTAGGACTGAGAGCTGGCCTAGGGGCCAAGCCATGTCACCGCGGCCACCCCCCTGGCCGCGGCAAGCAAGCTTGTGGGGCCCACAGGGCCCCCTCCACTCCTTCGAGCTCCCATCCTCTTCCTCTACCTCCAGAAAAAATCTATTCGCAGCTCAAACTCGTGTTCTTGCTCATTTGGCTATGATTTTCGATCTCCTTGCTCAAGGCATCATTCTCTGAACCGTTTTGGGGAAATTACTCCTTGGTAAGTGACTCCTCCATTGGTCCAATTAGTTTTTTCTCTAGTGCTTTATCCTTCGTGTATTCTTGCTACCTTGGTGACCCTGTTCTTGAGCTTGAAATGTTGATTTTAGCTGGTCCCAAGTAGTTTTAGCACATGATACGGTCTCTAGGCACTAGTAGGAGTAGTTGCTACAAGGTGTGGTTGGTCTTTATTCACTCTTCTCTTGAACTTCAAAAATTTCAGCAAAAGAAATTATGTTCAGGAGGAAGTTTCATGGTGGTTCCTCAAGTAAGAAGGATCCCCGTCTTTCTATTCGGGAACCCGATCCTTATCAACTAAGGGACGCACCGGTACAACCATGTGAATGGCCTTCCGATGAGTTCATGATCGAAGCAGGCTTCGAGGATGAGTTTGATACACTTGTCCGCAATGCCAGGTTATAAGAATTCCTCTCAGATAAATGTGAACAGTATGCTATGCTCACTGCCTCTTTCGTGCGTAGATTTAAATTTTCACTTGGCCGTGACTCATCCATACTGTTTGATTTGTATGATAAATCCTCTTCCATGGATTTGGAGGATTTGAATAGGACTTTCAAAATACCCGATGGGGGTAATCTTATAGATCCTGCTAAATCCTCGGTTAGAGATTTTTTTCTCTAGTATATTTGTTGGAGAAACTAGAGACATCACGCAAGCTACCATAGGAAGCATTCATTTCCCTGCCTTGCACTACTTTGCCCTCTTCATAGGTAGGTGCATTAATGGTAAGGTTGAACATTGTCACCTATGCGCATCCGACCTTAGTATCCTTAAGAACGCAGTTACTGGTGACAAAACCTTCAACATGGGAGCTATTATAGCAAGGAGGTTGAATAAGAACACTATTGAGGGAGATTCCTTTGGCGGCATCTATGCCAATCGCATAGCAAATTTTCTTGGAGTACCCATCCGTGCAGGAGATCCCCCGCTCCATACAGCTTTCCTTGACCGCGTCGCTTTGACACGCTACCAGTTCCTTGAGAGGGATGATGAATCCCTCCTATACCAATTGATATTTAACAGCTAGCGTGATTTCCATATTACCCTTCCTGCTCCTGCTGTCTTTGACTTTCAGGTTAAACAGAGATACTACATAACCATAGGAGAGGCATAGGAGTATGAGAGGGAGGCGACGGCTGTCTGTCTTCGTGAGGCAGCTATTCAGGCAGTGGCTGCAGCGCTCCCGTATAACCCCGATTATGATTTTGGGTTTCGCCAGGACCGTCCTTGGGAGTAGACCAAGCTAGGCCAAAAGGCTAAGCTTGGGGGAGTACGTGTTCTCACCGACCTTACATTCTAGCTTATGCTTTTACTTTGTTCGTCGGTGTTCACATTTTGCCACTATATTATCCATGCTAGTTTATTTTCGTTTTCTTGTTTTCTTGTTTTGTGTCCTTTTGAGAAAACCCAAAAAGATTTCCCTTTCTTCTTTTCCTTGTTGGGAGCTTTCCCGTGTAAATAGTTTTCTTTTTCTTTGGGTCAAGGTAGAAGATATTGGTTACAATGTTTAGTGGCTCTTGCATGCATACCTGTTTAGCTTTCAAAGAGCCATATTATTTGTCTTCTCCTTTGTGTTTGCCTGCAGATTTCAGCTTAGTCCAATGCACGAGCACTCTTATTATTGTTCACATCGTTCGATCGTGCAAGTGAAAGGCAATAATGACGATATATGATGAAGTGACTGAGACTGGAAAAGCTGGTATGAACTCTATCTATTTTGTTTTTGTAAATATGACTAGCTTATTATCCCAGATTCAGCTTTGTTGTGAGAGAACCATGTTTGCAATGACAACTTAGAGATCATAGTTTCTGATGCCATGCTTATTTAGCTAGGAGCTTATAATGGTTTGTCTTGAATGCCAACATAGATTTTGAGATGACTATGATGTAGTATGATAGGATGGTATTCTCCTTTGAATGATTCAAGTGGCTTGACTTGCCGCATGTTCATGCATGTAGTTGAAACAAAATCAACATAGCCTCTATGATGTTCGTGTTCATGGTAATTTATATCCTGTTCATGCTTGCACTCCATGTTAGTCAAACTCATTGCATCTTGATGACCGTTGTCGCCCTCTAGTTGGTCGCTTCCCAGTCTTTTGCTAACCTTCACTTGTACTAAGCGGAATACTGCTTGTGCATCCACTTCCATAAACCCAAAAGTTTTTCCATGAGAGTCCACCATACCTACCAATTTGCGGTATTTACCTGCCGTTCCAAGTAAATTTGCATGCGCCATTCTCTAAACCTTCAAGAAATATTCTGTTTTGCATGCACGAACTGCTCATGTGGTGACAGGGGGCTATTGGTATCTTCCATGCTAGGCGTGTTATCCTCGACATGTGTTTATTCACTGTCATTCATGAGAAAGGGGTCGGTAATTGGAATGCCCAGTTCCATGCTTAAATCGAAAACATAACTGTAAAACAAGACTCCCCCTGGATTGATGTTAGTATGGACGGTACCCGAGGATTCGGCTAGCCGTGGAGTGTGATTGATTGGTGGTGGGGGAGTTAAAACTTTACTTTTCTGTTTGGGAACCGCCTATAGCATGAATAGCGTGGAAGATATTGAGAACTCTTGGTCATTGCGTTGACAATGAAAGTATGCCACCCAAAATTATTATCTCTGTTTTCAAAGCTTGAGCTCTGGCACCTCTGCAAATCAATGCTTCCCTCTGCGAAGGGCCTGTCTATTTATTTTCCTATTGAGTCATCCTCTTCTTATATAAGCACCAATTAGAGAGCACCTCTGTCATTTTTATGCTTTGCTTTTGATTGATATTGAGTATGACTATGACTGGACCTTCATTGCTATGAATTACAATGTTTAGTCATCCCTTGATCTTTGAAAGTGCTCTGCATTTATGTTTTGCAGTCTCAGAAAGAGCTAGCGAGATACCACTTATTCATATTGCTTCATGCTTGTTTTGATTGAATTGTTGGTATCTGAAACTCATTATTATTTGCTCGCTAGCTGATTATGCCATTGATATTAGTTTACCGTGAGACCATTGTGTCACTTGCTTATGTGGTTAACTTGTGATCTTGCTGAAATTTTGGTTACGAGTTAGACATAGTTGCAACAACAAGATCAAACAGAGTTTGTCAAAGTTTTTCTTTCTCTTTCAGTTTGTCAACTGAGTTGCTTGAGGACAAGCAAGGTTTTAAGCTTGGGGGAGTTGATACGTCTCCATCGTATCTACTTTTCCAAACTCTTTTGCCCTTGTTGTGGACTCTAATTTGCATGATTTGAATGGAACTAACCCGGACTGAAGCTGTTTTCAACAGAATTGCCATGGTGTTGTTTTTGTGCAGAAATGAAAGTTCTCGGAACGTCCTAAAAATTTACGGAGAATTTTTCTGGAAAATATGAAAAATACCTGCGCAAAGATCCACCGGAGGGGATGGGCCAGTGGGCCGCAAGCCCTGTTGCCGCGGCCACCCCCCCCCCCCCTGGCCGCGGCAACCAAGCTTGTGGGACCCACGTGGCTCTGTCGCCCCCAAACTCCGCTCTATAAATTCAATTTCGCCCAGAAAAAAAACAGAAGAGAAGATTTCGTCGCGTTTGCGATACGGAGGCGCCGCCACATCCTGTTCTCATCTGGAGGACAGACCTGGAGTCTGTTTTGGGCTCCGGAGAGGGGAAATCGTCGCCATCGTCATCATCAACCTTCTTCCCTCTCCAATTCCATGAAGCTCTTCATTGTTCGTGTGTAATCTATTTGTAGGCTCGCTGGGCGGTGATGAGTAGGATGAGATCTATCATGTAATCGAGTTAGTTTTGACGGGGATTGATCCCTAGTATCCACTATGTTCTGAGATTGATGTTGCTACTACTTTGCCATGCTTAATGCTTGTCACTAGGGCCCGAGAGCCATGATTTCAGATCTGAAATTATTATGTTGTCACCAATATATGTGTGTTTTAGATCCGATCTTGCAACTTGTAGTTACCTACTATGTGTTATGACCCGGCAACCCCGGAGTGACAATAACCGGAACCACTCCCGGTGATGACCATAGTTTGAGGAGTTCATGTGTTCATCAAGTGCTAATGTGTTGTTCCGGATCTTTATTAAAAGGAGAACCTTAATATCCCGTAGTATCATTTTGGACCCCCCTGCCACGGGAGGGATGGACGATAGATGTCATGCAAGTTCTTTTCCCTAGGCATGTATGACTACACACTGAATGCATGCCTACATCACATTGACGAATGGGAGCTAGCCACATATCTCTCTGTGTTATAGATGTTGCATGATGAATATCATCCAAACGAATCACCGACCCATTGCCTATGAGTTTGTCCCACTTCTGTTGTTACTTGTTTTACTCTGCTGCTGTTACTTGCTTTGCTCTGCTGCTGTCACAACTGTTGCTTGCTACTGCTGCTACTTGCTACTGTTGCCACTTGCTACCGCTGTCACTACTGCTGTTCCTTGCCACTGTTGTTACTCGTTACACTGATGCTACCTGCTACAATACTTTTTCGCTCGACGTTGACGGGAAAAGACTATTTCCGTCTACGGGCAACTTCTGGCGCCATTGATACAACAGTTAGGAATAGTCTGTCGTCAACAGATCGTTTCTGGCACCGTTGTTATCATACTACTTTGCTGCTGATACTCTGCTTGCAGATACTAATCTTTCAAGTGTGGTTGAATCTGACACATTCAGGTGCTAATACTCGAGAGTATCCTCTCACTTCCTGCCTGGCGAACCAACAAATTTGGGTCGAATACTCTACCCTCGAAAACTGCCGCGAACCCATGCGCTAGTGGACCATTGCAAGACAATTGCTAATTGTGGAGCAACTTGGAGCAGTTCTGGCTCTGTTGTCGCGAAGGCATCAAGTCAGGGACACGTCAATAACATTCTTCTAGTGTCGTTGCCAGTGACTGCCGTTAGCAGTGCCCTATTTAAAGTGAATGCAGTTGTCTCCAATGCATAACCCCAAAACGATAACGGCAAATCATTAAGAGACATCATAGATCGCACCATTTCTAGCAAAGTACGATTACGACATTCGGACACACCATTACACTGTGGTGTTCCAGGCGGTGTCAACTGTGAAACAATTCCACATTGTCTTAAGTGAGCACCAAACTCGAAACTCAGATACTCACCCCCACGATCAGAACGTAGGAACTTGATCTTCTTGTTACGATGATTTTCAAATTCACTCTTAAATTGCTTGAACTTCTCAAACGTTTCAGACTTGTGCTTCATCAAGTAGATATATCCATACCTACTCAAATCATCAGTGAAGGTGAGAAAATAACGATATCCTCCGTGCGCCTCCACACTCATCGGACTGCACACATCGGTATGTTTGATTTCCAACAAGTCACTTGCACGTTCCATTGTTCCGGAGAATGGAGTCTTAGTAATCTTGCCCATGAGGCATGGTTCGCACGTGTCAAGTGATTCAAAGTCAAGTGACTCCAAAAGTCCATCGGAATGGAGTTTCTTCATGCGCTTTACACCAATGTGACCTAAGCGGGAGTGCCACAAAACATGGCGCTATCATTGTTAATTCAACATCTTTTGGTCTCAATGTTATGTATTTGTGTATCATCGCTATGAAGATTCAATATGAACAATCCTCTTACATTGGGTGCATGACCATAAAAGATATTACTCATAGAAATAGAACAACCATTATTCTCTTACTTAAACGAGTAACCGTCTCGCAATAAACAAGATCCAGATATAATTTTCATGCTTAACGCAGGCACTAAATAACAATTATTTAAGTTCATAACTAATCTTGATGGTAACTGAAGTGAAACTGTGCCGACGACGATTGCATCAACCTTGGAACCATTTCCCACGCGCATCGTCACTTCATCCTTCGCCAACCTTTGTTTAAGTACACCCAGTCACTACTATGAGAGTTGGTTAAGTACACATCAATAACATGTATATCAAATATACCTGATTTTTCCTTGGCCGCCTTCTTATTAGCCAAATACTTGGGGCAGTTGCGCTGCCAGTGACCCAGTCCCTTGCAATAATAACACTCTGTTTCATGCTTAGGTCTAGCCTTGGGTTTCTTCGTCAGATTGGCAACAGGCTTGCCGCTCTTCTTGGAGTTACCCTTCTTGCCTTTGTCGTTTCTCTTGAAACTAGTGGTCTTATTGACCTTCAACACTTGATGCTCTTTCCGGAGTTCTGACTCTGCGACTTTCAGCATCACGAATAACTCGTCGGTGACTTGTTCATCCCTTGCATGTTATAGTTCAACACAAAGCTCTTATAGCTTGGTGGCAGTGATTGAAGAATTCTGTCAGTGATAGCTTCTTGCGGGAGTTCAATCCCTAGCACAGCTAGACGGTTTGAGTACCCAGACATTTTGAGCACATGTTCACTAACAGACGAATTCTCCTCCATCTTGCAAGCATAGAATTTATCGGAGGTCTCATACCTCTCGATCCGGGCGTTCTTTTGAAAGATAAACTTCAACTCGTGGAACATCTCATATGCTCCATGTCTCTCAAAGCGATGTTGAAGTCCCGGCTCTAAGCCATACAAGACTGCACATTGAACTGCTGAGTAGTCCTCCTTACATGTTAACCAGGCGTTCTTAAGATATTGGTCAGGTGTAGCAGGTGGTTCATCTCCTAATGCAGCATTAAGGACATAATCCTTCTTCCCAGCTTGCAGGAGCAACTTAAGATTACGAGCCCAGTCTACAAAGTTGCTTCCATCATCTTTCAACTTAGCTTTCTCTAGGAACGTATTAAAATTGAGGGTGACTGTTGTGTGAGCCATTGATCTACAACACAAAGATTGCAAAGTGGACTTAGACTATGTTTAAGATAATTAGAGTTTAACTAATCAAATTACAAATAATCTCCCACTCAAAAAGTACATCTCTCTAGTCATTTGAGCGGTACATGATCCAAATTCACTAACTCAAGTCCGATCATCACGTGAGTTGAGAATAGTTTCAGTGGTAAGCATCTCTATGCTAATCATATCAACTATACGATTCATGCTTGACCTTTCGGTCTCATGTGTTCCGAGGCCATGTCTTCCCATGCTAGGCTCTTCAAGTTCAACCCGAGTGTTCCGCGTGTGCAACTGTTTTGCACCCGTTGTATGTGAACGTTGAGTCTATCACACCCGATCATCACGTGGTGTCTCGAAACGACGAACTGTCGCAATGGTGCATAGTCGAGGAGAACACAATTTGAGCTTGAAATTTTAGTGAGAGATCACATCATAATGCTACCGTCGTACTAAGCATAATAAGGTGCATAAAGGGTTAACATCACATGCAATTCATACGTGACATGATATGGCCATCATCATGTGCTTCTTGATCTCCATCAGCAAAGCACCGGCACGATCTTCTTGTCACTGGCGTCACACCATGATCTCCATCATCATGTTCTCTATCAACGTGTCGCCATCGAGGTTGTCGTGCTACTCAAGCTATTACTACTAAAGCTACGTCCTAGCAATATAGTAAACGCATCTGCAAGCACAAACGTTAGTTTAAAGACAACCCTATGGCTCCTGCCAGTTGCCGTACCATCGACGTGCAAGCCGATATTAACTATTACAACATGATCATCTCATACATCTAATATATCACATCACGTCATTTGCGATATACCCTGCAAAAACAAGTTAGACGTCCTTTAATTTGTTGTTGCATGTTTTACGTGGCTGATATGGGTATCTAGTATGATCGCATCTTACTTACGCAAAAACCCAACGGAGATGGGCAAATTGCTATTTAACCTCTCTCCAAGGACCGCCTCGGTCAAAACCATTTCAACTAAAGTTGAAGAAACCGACACCCGCCAGTCATCGTTATGCAATGAGATTGCATGTCAGTCGATGAAACAAGTCTCTCGTAAGTGTACGAGTTGTGTTGGTCCGGGCCGCTTCAATCCAACAATACCGCCGAATCGAGAAAAGACTAAGGAGGGAAGAAAATCGAACATCACCGTCCACAAAACCTTTTGTGTTCCACTCGAGATAACATCTACGCATGAACCTAGCTCTGATATCACGATTGGGGAACGTTGCATGGGAAACAAAAAAATTCCTACGCACGCGAAGACCTATCATGGTGGTGTCCATCTACGAGAGGAGATTAGATCTATGTACCCTTGTAGATCGCTCAGCGGGAAGCGTTAAGAACCACCGTTATGTAGTGGTACAGCTTCGTGATTCAAATCACCATCGTCCCACGACCCGTCCCACGAACGGTTCCGATATAGCGCTAAACGGACAGCACCTCCGCGTTCAGCACACGTACAGCTCGACGATGATCTCAGCCTTCTTGATCCAGCAAGAAAGACGGAGAAGTAGATGAGTTCTCCGGCAGCGTGACGGCGCTCCAGTGGTGGTGATGATCTACTCCTCCAAGGCTCCGCCCGAGCTCCGCAGAAATCCCTAAACCACCAATATATATAGGAGGAGGGGAGGAGCTAGCCTTCGGGCACAAGGGCCCCAAGGGTGCGCCGGCCGCAAGGGTGGAGGAGGAGTCCTCCTCCAATTCGGTTTGGGAAGGAGGAGTCCTCCTCTTCCTTCCCACGTCCCTCTTTCCTTTTTTTCTTTTTTTCCTTTGGTATTTTCACATGTGGCGCCATAGCCCTCTTGGGCTGACTCCACCAGCCCACTAAGGACTTGGTGCGCCACCCTATGGCCTTGGGCTCACACCCGGGTGGGTGGGCCCCTCGCGGTAAACACTCGGAACCCATTCGTCACTCCCGGTACACTGCAGGAATTGCCCGAAACTTTCCGGTGACCAAATGAAACCATCCTATATATCAATCTTCGTTTCCAGACCATTCTGGAAACCTTCATGGCGTTCGTAATCTCATCCGGGACTCTGAACAACATTCGGTAACCACACATATAACTCAACTATACTAAAACATCATCCAACCTTAAGTGTGCAGACCCTGCGGGTTCGAGAACTATACAGACATGACCCAAGACACCCCTCGGTCAATATCCAATAGCGGGACCTCGATGCCCATATTGGATCCTACATATTCTCCGAAGATCTTATCCATTGAACCTCAGTGCCAAGGATTCATATAATCCCGTATGTCATTCCCTTTGTCCTTCGGTATGTGCTGCGGCAACAAAAGTCCTTCCCTGGCACTTAGGAATTCTTCTTGTTACTTCTCTGGTTTGCGTTGGTTTTTCCCTTGAAGAGGAAAGGGTGATGCAGCACAGGAGCAATAAGTATTTCCCTCAGTTTGAGAACCAAGGTATCAATCCAGTAGGAGAATCTCGTCAAGTCCAAAGTACCTGCGCAAACACAAACAAGCTTGCACCCAACGCTTCAAAGGGGTTGTCAATCCCTTCAAGTTTGTTTGCAAAGTGAGATCTGAAGTCGGAAAGTTGGACGAAGTAAAAAGTGTAAGGTTGAAAATATGGTGTGGAGTAGACCCTGGGGGGCATAGTGTTCACTAGAGGCTTCTCTCATAATAGAAAATATCACGGTGGGTGAACAAATTACTGTCGAGCAATTGATAGAACCGCGCAAAGTCATGATGATATCTAAGGCAAGGATCATGCATATAGGCATCACGTCCGAGACAAGTAGACCGATACTTTCTGCATCTACTACTATTACTCCACACATCAACCGCTATCCACCATGCATCTAGTGTATTGAGTTCATGACGAATAGAGTAACACTTTAAGCAAGATGACATGATGTAGAGGGATATTATCAAACCAATGATGAAAACCCCATCGTTTTACCCTTGATGGCAACAACACGATACGTGCCTCGCTACCCCTTCTGTCACTGGGTGAGGTCACCGCACGGTATGAACCCAAAACCAAGCACTTCTCCCATTGCAAGAATCATAGATCTAGTTCGCCAGACAAAACCCACAACTCGAAGAGAATTACAAGGATATGAAATCATGCATAAGAGAGATCAGAAGAAACTCAAATAAGATTCATAGATAATCTGATCATAAATCCACAATTCATCGGATCTCGACAAACACACCGCAAAAGAATATTACATCGGATAGATCTCCATGAAGATCAGGGAGATTTTGTATTGAAGATCCAAGAGAGAGATGAAGCCATCTAGTTACTGTTGGGGAACGTCGCCTGGGAAACAACAAGATTCCTACGCGCACGAAGACCTATCATGGTGATGTCCATCTACGAGAGGGGATTTCCGATCTACGTACCCTTGTAGATCGCACAGCAGAAGCGTTAATAAACGCGGTTGATGTAGTGGAACGTCCTCACGTCCCTCGATCCGCCCCGCGAACCGTCCCATGAACCGTCCCGTGATCCGTCCCACGATCCGCTCTGATCTAGTGCCGAACGGACGGCACCTCCACGTTCATTACACGTACAGCTCGACGATGATCTCGGCCTTCTTGATCCAGCAAGAGAGACGGAGAGATGGATGATTTCTCCGGCAGCATGACGGCACTCTGGAGGTTGGTGGTGATCTAATCTCAGCAGGGCTCTGCCCGAGCTCCGCAGAAACGCGATATAGAGGAAAAACCGTGGAGGTATGTGGTCGGGCTGCCGTGGAAAAGTTGTCTCAAATCAGCCCTAAAACCTCCGTATATATAGGTGGGAGGGGAGGGGCCTTGCCTTGGGGCTCAAGGAGCCCCAAGGGGTCGGCCGAACCAAGGGGGAGAGTCCTCCCCTTCCAATCCTAGTCCAACTAGGATTGGAAGGTGGAGTCCTTGTCCACTTTCCCACTTCCCCTTTTTTTCTTTTCTCTTTGATTTTTCTTTCTCCCGCGCATAGGGCTTCCTGGGCTGTCCCACTAGCCCACTAAGGGCTGGTGTGGCACCCCTAAGGCCTATGGGCTTCCCTCGGGTGGGCTTGCCCCTCCCGGTGAACATCCGGAACCCATTCGTCATTCCCGGTACATTCCCGGTAACTCCGAAAACCTTCCTGTAATCAAATGAGGTCATCATATATATCAATCTTTGTCTCTGGATCATTTCGGAAACCCTCGTGACGTCCGTGATCTCATCCGGGACTCCGAACAACATTCGGTAACCAACCATATAACTCAAATACGCATAAAACAACGTCAAACCTTAAGTGTGCAGACCCTGCGGGTTCGAGAACTATGTAGACATGACCCGAGGGACTCCTCGGTCAATATCCAATAGCGGGACATGGATGCCCATATTGGATCCTACATATTCTACGAAGATCTTATCATTTGAACCTCAGTGCCAAGGATTCAAATAATCCCGTATGTCATTCCCTTCGTCCTTCGGTATGTTACTTGCCCGAGATTCGATGGTCAGTATCCGCATACCTATTTCTATCTCGTTTACCGGCAAGTCTCTTTACTCGTCCTGTAATACAAGATCTCGTGACTTACACTAAGTCACATTGCTTGCAAGGCTTGTGTGTGATGTTGTATTACCGAGTGGGCCCTGAGATACCTCTCCGTCACACGGAGTGACAAATCCCAGTCTTGATCCATACTAACTCAACGGACACTTTCGGAGATACCTGTAGAGCATCTTTATAGTCACTCAGTTACGTTGTGACGTTTGATACACACAAGGTATTCCTCCGGTGCCAGTGAGTTATATGATCTCATGGTCATAGGAACAGATACTTGACACGCAGAAAACTATAGCAATAAAACGACACGATCAATATGCTACGTTCATAGTTTGGGTCTTGTCCATCACATGATTCTCCTAATGATGTGATCCCGTTAATAAGTAACAACACTTGCCTATGGTCGGGAAACCTTGACCATCTTTGATCAACGAGCTAGTCAACTAGAGGCTTACTAGGGACAGTGTTTTGTCTATGTATCCACACATGTATTTGAGTTCCCAATCAATACAATTCTAGCATGGATAATAAACGATTATTATGAACAAGGAAATATAATAATAACTAATTTATTATTGCCTCTAGGGCATATTTCCAACAGTCTCCCACTTGCACTAGAGTAAATAATCTAGTTCACACCACCATGTGATTTCAACGAATCCAACACCCATATAGTTCTGGGGTCTGATCACGTCTTGCTCGTGAGAGAGGTTTTAGTCAACGGTTCTGAAACTTTCAAATCCGTGTGTTCTTTACAAATCTTTATGTCATCTTATAGATGCTGCTACTACGTGCTTTTCGGATATACTCCAAATATCTACTCTACTATACGAATTCGTTTCACTACTCATAGTTATTCAGATTAGTGTCAAAGCTTGCATCGACGTACCCTTTACGACGAACTCTTTAGCCACCTCCATAATCGAGAAAAATTCCTTAGTCCATTTAGTTACTAAGGATAATTTTGACCGCAGATCAGTGATTCAATCCTGGATCACTCTCTGTACCTCTTAACAGACTTGCTGCAAGGCACACATCAGGTGCGGTACTCAGCATGGCATACTTTAGAGTCTACGGCTAAGGCATAGAAGACGATCTTCGTCTATTCTCTTTATTCTGCCGTGGTCGGCTTTTGAGTCTTACTCAAATTCACACCTAACAACACAGTCAAGAACTCCTTCTTTGCTAATCTATTTTGAACTCCTACAACAACTTGTCAAGGCATGCATCTTGTTGAAACTTCTATTAAGCGTTTCGATGTATCTCCATAGATCTTGATGCTCAACGTTCAAGTAGCTCAATCCAGGTATTCCTTTGAAAGACTCCTTTCAAACAACCTTGTTTGCTTTACAGAAATTCTACATTACTTCTGATCAACAATATGTCAACCACATATACTTATCAGAAATTCTATAGTGCTCCCACTCACTACTGTGGAAATACAAGTTTCTCATAAACCTTTTACAAACCCAAAATCTTTGATCATCTCATCAAAGTGTATATTCCAACTCCGAGATGCTTGCACCAGTCCATTGAAGGGTCGCTGGAGCTTGCATACTTGCTAGTATCCTTAGGATCGACAAAACCTTCTGGTCGTATCATATACTATCTTTCCTCAAGGAAACCGTCGAGGAAACAATGTTTCGTCTTCCTATGTGCAATATTTCACAAATAATGCAGCAACTACTAACATAATTCCAACAGACTTTTAGCATCGCTACGAGTGAGAAAGTCTCATCATAGTCAACTATTTGATCTTGTCGGAAACATCTTTGCGACAAGTCAAGCTTTTCTTAATGGTGACGGTTCACCATCATCGTCTGTCTTCCTTATAAAGATCGATCTTTACTTCATAGTCCTACGACCATCAAGTTCTTCCAAAGTCTATACTTTGTTCTCACATATGGATTCTCTCTTGGATTTCATGGCCTCCAGCCATTTGTCGGAATCCGGGCCCACCATTGCTTCTCCGTAACTCGTAGGTTCATTGTTGTTCAACAACATGACCTCCAAGAAAGGGTTACCGTACCACTCTGTAGTAGTATGCGACCTTGTCGACCTACGAGGTTTGTAGTAACTTGATCCAATGCTTAATGATCACCATCATCAGCTTCCACTTCAATTAGTGTAGGCGCCATAGGAACAACTTCCTGCGCCCTGCTACACACTGGTTGAAGTGATGGTTCAATAACCTCATCAAGTTCTACCACCCTCCCACTCAATTCTTTCGAGAGAAACCTTTCCTCGAGAAAGGATCCGTTTCTAGAAACAAACACTTTGCTTCCGGATCTGAGATAGGAGATGTATCCAACTGTTTTGGATATCCTATGAAGATGCTTTTATCTGCTTTGGGTTCGAGCTTATCAGACTGAAACTTTTTCACATAAGCATCGCAGCCCCAAACTTTCAAGAAACGACAGCTTAGATTTCTCTAATCCTCAGTCTATACTGTGTCATCTCAACGGAAATACGCGGTGCCCTATTTAAAGTGAATGTGGTTGTCTCTAATGCATAACCCATAAACGATAGTGGTAATTCGATAAGAGACATCATAGTATGCACCATATCAGATAGGGTGTGGCTATGACATTCAGACACATCATCACACTATGGTGTTCTAGGTGGCATGAACTGCGAAACAATTTCCACATTGTCTTAATTGTGTACCAAAACTCGTAACTCAGATATTCATCTCTATGATCATATTGTAGACAGTTTATCCTCTTGTTATGAAGAACTTCACTCTGAAACAGAATTGAACTTTCCAATATTTCAGACTTTGTGATTCATCAAGTAAATACTCCTGTATCTACTCAAATCGTCAGTGAAGTAAGAACATAACGATATCCACTGCGTGCCTTAGCACTCATTGGACTACACACATCAAAAATGTATTATTCCCAAAAAATTACTCTCTTGTTTCATGTGGCATGTTTTGCATGTCTCAAGTGATTCAAAATCAAGCAAGTCCAAACGATCCATCTCTCATGGAGTTTCTTCATGCATTTATACCAACAGGTATGGTTTGCATGTCTCAAACATTTCAAAAATGAGTGAGTACAAAGATCCATCACCATGGAGCTTCTACATGCATTTTATACCAACATGACTCAAGTGGCAGTGCCACAACTAAGTGGTACTATCACTATTACTTGGTATCTTTTGGCACTAATATTATGAACATGTGTAACACTACGATCGAGATTCAATAAACCATTGAGGGTAATTATTCAAGAAAATAGAACAACTATTATTCTCTTTAAATGAATAATCGTATTGCAATAAACATGATCCAATCATGTTCATGCTCAATGCAAACACCAATTAACAATTATTTAGGTTTTACCACCAATCCCGATGATAGAGGGAGCGTGCGACGTTTGATCACATCAACCTTGGAAACACTTCCAACACTTATCGTCACCTCGCCTTTAGCTAGTCTCCGATTATACCGTAGCTTTCCTTTCGTGTTACTAATCACTTAGCAACCGAACCGGTATCCAATACCCTCGCGCTACTAGGAGTACTAGTAAAGTACACATCAACATCATGTATATCAAATATACTTCTTTCTACTTTGCCAGCCTTCTTATCTACCAAGTATCTAGAGTTGCTCCGCCTCAGTGACCGTTCCCCTCATAACAGAAGCACTTAGTCTTGGGCTTGGGTTTAATATTGGGTCTCTTCTTTAGTACAGCAACTGTTTTGCCGTTTCACCAAGTATCCCTTCTAGCCCTTGCCTTTCTTGAAACTTAGTGGTTTTACTAACCATCAACTATTGATGCTCCTTCTCGATTTCTACTTTCGCAGTGTCAAACATTGCGAATCGCTCAAGGATCATTGTATCTATCCTTGATATGTTATAGTTCATCACGAAGCTCTCACAGCTTGGTGGCGGTGACTTTGGAGAACCATCACTATCTCATCTGGAAGATTAACTCCCACTTGATTCAAGCGATTGTCGTACTTAGACAATCTGAGCACACGCTCAAAGATTGAGTTTTTCTCCTTTACTTCGTGGACAAAGAATCTTGTCGGAGGTCTCATACCTCTTAACAAGGGCACGAGCATGAAATCACAATTTCATCTCTTTAGAACATCTCTTATGTTCCATGACGTTTCAAAACGTCTTCGGTGCCTTGCTTCTAAGCCACTAAGTATTTTGCACTGAACTATCGCGTAGTCATCAGAAACGTGTATGTCAGATGTTCATAACATCCACAGACGACGCTCGAGGTGCAGCACACCGAGTGGTGCATTAAGGACAAAAGCCTTCAGCACAGCAACGAGGACAATCCTCAGTTTTACAGACTCAGTCCGCAAAGTTTGCTACTATCAACTTTCAACTAAATTTTCTCTAGGAACATATAAAAACAGCAGAGCTATAGCGCAAGCTACATCGTAAATCGCAAAGGCCATTAGACTATGTTCATGATAATTAGTTCAATTAATCATATTACTTAAGAGCTCCCACTCAAAAAGAACATCCCTCTAGTCATTTGAGTGGTACATGATCCAAATCCACTAACGCAAGTCCGATCATCACGTGAGTCGAGAATAGTTTCAGTGGTAAGCATCTCTATGCTAATCATATCAACTATACGATTCATGCTCGACCTTTCGGTCTCATGTGTTCCGAGGCCATGTCTGCACATGCTAGGCTCGTCAAGTTTAACCCAAGTGTTTCGCGCGTGCAACTGTTTTGCACCTGTTGTATGTGAACGTTGAGTCTATCACACCCAATCATCATGTGGTGTCTCGAAACGACGAACTGTCGCAATGGTGCACAGTCGGGGAGAACACAATTTGAGCTTGAAATTTTAGTGAGAGATCACCTCATAATGCTACCGTCGTACTAAGCATAATAAGGTGCATAAAGGATTAACATCACATGCAATTCATAAGTGACATGATATGGCCATCATCATGTGCTTCTTGATCTCCATCACCAAAGCACCGGCACGATCTTCTTGTCACCGGCGTCACACCATGATCTCCATCAACGTGTCGCCGTCGGGGTTGTCGTGCTACTCATGCTATTACTACTAAAGCTACGTCCTAGCAATATAGTAAACGCATCTGCAAGCACAAACGTTAGTTTAAAGACAACCCTATGGCTCCTGCCGGTTGCCGTACAATCGACGTGCAAGTCGATATTAACTATTACAACATGATCATCTCATACATCCAATATATCACATCACGTCGTTGGCCATATCACATCACAAGCATACCCTGCAAAAACAAGTTAGACGTCCTCTAATTGTTGTTGCATGTTTTACGTGGTTGCCATGGGTATCTAGTAGGATCGCATCTTACTCATGCAAACACCACAACGGAGATATATGAATTGCTATTTAACCTCATCCAAGGACCTCCTCGGTCAAATCTGATTCAACTAAAGTTGGAGAAACCGACACTCGCCAGTCATCTTTGAGCAACGGGGTTGCTCGTAGCGATGAAACCAGTCTCTCGTAAGCGTACGAGTAATGTCGGTCCGAGCCGCTTCGATCCAACAATACCGCGGAATCAAGAAAAGACTAAGGAGGGCAACATATTACACATCACCGCCCACAAAAACTTTTGTGTTCTACTCGAGATGACATCTATGCATGAACCTAGCTCATGATGCCACTGTTGGGGAACGTCGCATGGGAAACAAAAAATTTCCTACGCGCACGAAGACCTATCATGGTGATGTCCATCTACGAGAGCGGATTTCCCATCTACGTACCCTTGCAGATCGCATAGGAGAAGCATTAATAAACGCAGTTGATGTAGTGGAATGTCCTCACGTCCCTTGATCCGCCCCGCGAACCGTCCCATGAACCGTCCCGTGATCCGTCCCACGATCCGCTCTGATCTAGTGTCGAACGGACGACACCTCCGCGTTCAGCACACGTGCAGCTCAACGATGATCTCGGCCTTCTTGATCCAGCAAGAGAGACGGAGAGGTAGATGAGTTCTCCGGCAGCGTGACGGTGCTCTGGAGGTTGGTGGTGATCTAATCTCAGCAGGGCTCCGCCCGAGCTCCGCAGAAACGTGATCTAGAGGAAAAACCGTGGAGGTATGTGGTCGGGCTGCCGTGGAAAAGTTGTCTCAAATCAGCCCTAAAACCTCCGTATATATAGGTGGGAGGGGAGGGGTCTTGGCTTTTGGCTCAAGGAGCCCCAAGGGGTTCGGCCGAACCAAGGGGGAGAGTACTCCCCTTCCAATCCTAGTCCAACTAGGATTGGAAGGTGGAGTCCTTCTCCACTTTCCCACTTCCCCTTTTTTTCATTTCTCTTTGATTTTTCTTTCTCCTGCGCATAGGGCTTCTTGGGATGTCCCACCAGCCCACTAAGGGCTGGTGTGGCACCCCTAAGGCCTATGGGCTTCCCTCGGGTGGGCTTGCCCCTCCCGGTGAACATCCGGAACCCATTCGTCATTCCTGGTACATTCCCGGTAACTCTGAAGACCTTCCTGTAATCAAATGAGGTCGTCCTATATATCAATCTTCGTCTCCGGACCATTCCGGAAACCCTCGTGATGTTCGTGATCTCATCTGGGACTCCGAACAACATTCGGTAACCAACCATATAACTCAAATACGCATAAAACAACGTCGAACCTTAAGTGGGCAGACCCTGCGGGTTCGAGAACTATGTAGACATGACCCGAGGGACTCCTCGGTCAATATCCAATAGCGGGGCCTGGATGCCCATATTGGATCCTACATATTATATGAAGATCTTATCATTTGAACCTCAGTGCCAAGGATTCATATAATCCCGTATGTCATTCCCTTCGTCCTTCGGTATGTTACTTGCGCGAGCTTCGATCGTCAGTATCCGCATACCTATTTCAATCTCGTTTACCCGCAAGTCTCTTTAGTCGTTTTTTAATACAAGATCCCGTGACTTACACTAAGTCACATTGCTTGCAAGGCGTGTGTGTGATGTTGTATTACCTAGTGGGCCCCGAGATACCTCTCTGTCACACGGAGTGACAAATCCCAGTCTTGATCCATACTAACTCAACGGACACTTTCGGAGATACCTGTAGAGCATGTTTATAGTCACCCAGTTACGTTGTGACGTTTGATACACACAAGGTATTCTTCTGGTGCTAGTGAGTTATATGATCTCATGGTCATAGGAACAAATACTTGACACGCAGAAAACTATAGCAATAAAACGACACGATCAATATGCTACGTTCATAGTTTGGGTCTTGTCCATCACATGATTCTCCTAACGATGTGATCCCGTTATCAAGTAACAACACTTGCCTATGGTCGGGAAACCTTGACCATCTTTGATCAACGAGCTAGTCAACTAGAGGCTTACTAGGGACAGTGTTTTGTCTATGTATCCGCACATGTATTTGAGTTCCCAATCAATACAATTCTAGCATGGATAATAAACGATTATTATGAACAAGGAAATATAATAATAACTAATTTATTATTGCCTCTAGGGCATATTTCCAATAGTTACTAGCTATGGACCCATAGGTCTATGGTGAACTACTCACGCATCATCGGAGAGGTCATGGTGTTGATGAAGAAGCCCTCCGTGTCCGAATCCCCCCTCCGGCAGGGCACCAGGACGTGCCCGAGATGGGATCTCATGGAGACAGAAGCTTGCGGCGGCGGAAAAGTAATTGCGATCGTCTCTAGATTTTTTTGGGAATATTTGGGAATATATAGGCGCAAGATCTAGGTCAGGGGACCTCCAGGGGGTCCACAAGCCTGGATTGCGCCCCCCTGGCCGTGGGGTGGGGGCTTGTGGGGCCCCTGGTGCTCCTCTGGCTTGGCTCCCAAGTTCTCCGATCTTCTTCCGTTCCAAAAAAAATCTTTTCGGGGATTTTCTTCCGTTTGGACTCCGTTTCAAAATCTCCTCTGAAAGGGGTCAAAAACATGGAAAAAAATAGGAACTGGCACTTGGCACTGAGTTAATAAGTTAGTCCTAGAAAATAAATAAAAAGCATGCAAAACATCCAAAGTTTGACAAGATAATAGCATGAAAACATCAAAAATTATAGATACGTTGGAGACGTATCAAGCATCCCCAAGCTTAACTCTTGCTTGTCCTCGAGTAGGGAAGTGATAAAGAATGAATTTTTGATGTGGAATGCTACCTAGCATAGTTGTACTTTGCAACTTTTTCAAGCAGCATGAATGTTCAGATCCGTAAGATTCAAAACAATAGTTTGCTATTGACATGAAAACAATAATACTTCAAGCAAACTAGCAAAGTAATCATGAACTTTCAAAATAACAAGGCCAAAGAAAGTTATCACTACAAAATCATATAGTCTGGCTATGCTCCATCATCCTCACGCAACTAATGTAAATTATGCACAACCCCGGAATTGGCCAAGTAATTGTTTTCGCACTCTTACTTTCTCAAACTTTTTATAACTACCACGCAATACATGAGCGCGAGCCATGGATATAGCACTATAGGTGGAATAGAGTGTGGTGGTAGTTGTGAGACAAAAAGGAGGAGATGGTCACATTGACTTGGAGTATCAATAGGCAATGACGATGCCCATTAATAGATATCAATGTGAATGAGTAGGGTTGCCATACAACGGATGCACTAGAGCTATAAGTATGTGAAAGCTCAAGAGGAAAACTAGTTGGTGTGCATCCAACTTGCTTGCTCACGAAGACCTAGGGCAATTTTGAGGAAGCCCGTCATTGGAATATACAAGCCAAGTTATAAAACAAAAATTCCCATTAGCATATGGTAGTGACAAAGCAAGAAGCTCTCAATCATGAAGAACATGGTGCTAACATTGTCGGGACCCCGATCCTAGGTCATAAGAACCCAGCCTGTAACACATGACATCACTTTGCGGCCTCACGCACGGTAAACTCCACGGCTGCCACCTTACCTTGGCCGGGACCGTTTGCGTCTTTTGGCTCACGTATATGAATGTGTTGCTAGCGTTCGAACGACAAGAACCTGGGTCGACATGACTAGTTATAAACCCAAGTGGTACATCCGTACAGGGACAGGCATACATAACCCAGCAAAGCACGTGTCGGTCATCAGCGTGTGTAGACGAGTCGTAGCAAGCTACAAGGAATCCATTACACCGCGTGACATTTCCCCGAGGGGACAGACACAGCAGCAAGAAGGATACACGCCGGTCAATCAATGTGTCTAGAACAGTAGCAAGCTACCAGGGCTCGATAGAAGCACAAAGAGGCATTTCCCTGTAAAGAGTACTACTAAAGGCACACAACTAGTTGTCAAATCCCACACATATAATGCATTTCAAACATACACACATTATGCACGATACGTGTAGATACAACATGGCATCACAACATAACTCTATGACTCAAGCATTTATTAAAGACTCATAAGAATCAACATAGTGTGATATTACAAACAGGGGTCTCGTGACCCGACACTAAAGTCATACAAACAACAAGCAGAAGCAAATCATGTCTCGGTACAGACATCTACTAAAAGTGGCTGGAAGAGCCTGAAAAGCTACTACGACCCTACCAAAGGAGCCAGACCTCTGTCTGGGATTCCCAAGCTATTCCGGTCCACATCGAACACATCGCGTAGAACCTTTTAATAAGTCTAAGTCTTCTCTGCAAAAACATAAATAAAGCAACCGTGAGTACAAAGGTACTCACCAAGTCTTACATCAGAACTATCTACATATGCATCATGTTTCAATGAAAGGATTGTGGGGTTTGATTGCAGCAAGCCAGCTTTGACTCTTAGCTAACCTGTATTATGACTACAAGTTCTTTCTTTGAGGTGGATAGCACACACGAGTCCACATATTCACCAATTCAATACACCACTATGGATCCACTCTCGTCTCCCTACGAGAAGGCCTTCCATAGCACTCACACTTATCTTGCATGTTTTAGAGTATCCATTTAAATTGTCTATGTACCACGTAATGTTTCCAAGTAGTCCATATCTGAGGACGCGGCTATTCGAACAGATGAAATCACCCTGCATGGGTATACTTCTTCACACATGCTCCCACCACTTATCACCATGTGCACGTCATGCATCTCGGCAACCTTCAACCGGAAGCACTGGCGTGGGTGTCGGCCACGACCGTTAACCACACAAGACCCTAGTCCAGGTTTATCGCCTATTTGAGACTGAACCCGCAAGGAAGTCCGGCCGAGGTTTCCTCTACGTCCCCAAATGATGTGCGCAGGGTTCCCAAGCCCACCATCTGGGTGCCACTTGGTACACCGTGCCACTGTGTATCTACCGTAGTGAAGCCTACCCCGTCGGGCAGAGCTAAACACGGCTGCCAACACTTTTCCTACAAACACCAGAAACTAATTGCAACTCCTGGACAGAGATCTGGGTGATTAATAAGACGAGAGGGTCAATTAAGTATCCCAATGTGTGGTAGTATCTTATCTTGGATAACACACACAGAACTCAGTTCTTAAGGACGGCCCCAATGAGACAACCCGCCATGTACTCCTGCATGGCCTCTCATCGCTACCTTTACCAAATCAGATTCACACCTTTACTCTCACACTATAGGACATGAACACAACCATTCCGATACATCATTCAGATGGATCAGACCTGACACGACTCTAAGCATAGCAGGCATTGTAAACAACATGGATGAGTAAGCACAACAAGGCTCAAGCAGTTGCTACTCATGCTAAGTGGTTTCAACTATTTACTGTGACAAAATTAGGTCATGCAAAGGAATGGGTTCAACTACCGATAACATGTACAGTTGAATCGTGTTTGTCCTGGTGTAGTAAAAGAGAGCAGGAGCGAGAGAGTGGGTTTATATCAATATGCTCAAGGGGTTTGCTTGCCTGACACGTCTGAAGATAGCAATGAGTCTTCATCAATGTCAACGATCACATCGTCGGAAACATCGTTTACCTGAGGGGGGACAACACCGGCAAACAAGAAAGAACAACAATTACTTCACGGAAATGCAACACTATGATGCATGCTCAAGACATGGAATGAAAGGTGGCAGGGCTAATGTGGCTATCATTTCTTAAGTTGAAGTTGGTTTGAATTAGGATTCAAACATCACTTCAAGCCGGGTATCTTTCCAAGTACCCTTATAATTGATTCGACCTGATGCTCATAACAAATTGTTCCAACATGTACGGAGTTAGTATTTTGAGGTACTGATTTGCATTGACCAATATTTGGTCATAACAATTGAAGTGGAATTCAATTAAGTATCAATTTCCAACTCCAAACTATTTATTAAATTTACCCTATTCATCATTTTGCCTATTTGGTGTTGTTAACTTTTTCAAACATGCATGAAAATGCCATAATCAGATTCTTTGGATTTTTCTGATCCTTTTTCATATATAAATTATTTTCATTGGACTTACAGATTATTTTCTATGAATCTTAGAAGTTTTCGACATTTCTGGAATTATTTTATAATCAGAAAGTACTGTTATTGCATCAGTACTAACGTCAGAAGGTCAACTGGCCGGCCAGGTCAAACTTGACAGCCAGGGCCCACTAGTCAGTGACACACATGTTAAGAACAGTTTAATTTTAATCTTTTATTCCTAATTAGGGTATGGGCCCACTGTCAGTGAGTCTTTAGGTTAATTAATCTGGTTACTTAACTTTGTGATTGACTTAATTTAAACAGGTTTGGGCCCCACCTGTGTGTGACTCAGGGGAGTCAACCCACGGTCACAGGGGGTCGAGACCACCGACGGCTCAACGCGAGCGACTACAGACGCGGCGGAGGTCATCGTAAAATCCCTACGGGCATCCATTTCGGTCGCGGTTTGGCTCTACGGCTAGCTGATGAAACGCAGCATCCGTTCTGACCAAGCCACGGGCCAGGAGGTGGCCGGAGCGAGGCCAGCAACGACCTCGGGCGGTGGCCGGAGTCGGCCATGGTGGGGGTTGGCGCTAGAGGGCAGGAACGGAGGGGGAGAGCATAGGAGGAGGAGTAGGAGCTCACGGCGAACCCATTTCTGGCATCGGCTACGAAGGGGAGGCTCGGAGCAGGCCGAATCGACGGCGGCGGATCCGGTGACCGGAGGGAGAAACGACGACGATGGTGACGCTGCGGGGCTCGGGAGCTCGGGGTTGTTGATGGAGAGAAGCAGCTCGTCGAGGCGGAGGTGTAGAGCGCGACAGGGTAGCAAGGGGTGGCCGGGGTTGACGGCGATGAACTTGAGCAGTGCTCGGCAACGGCGGCGAGAGAGGAGAGGAAACACAGAGAAGAGGAGGGGAATGGAGAGAGGGGAGGAGATAAGGGAGAGAGGAGCCTCGTGCTGACGCGGTGGAGGTAGGAGAAGGCTCCACGGCGAAGCAGGAGGTGGCGAGGGGGCGCCGTGCCTTCCTTCTCCTGTGCCTTCTGTCACGAGGAGGAAGACGACAGGGGAGACCCCCCCTGGTGGGCTGGGCCAGCAGGTAGGCACTAGGTAAGTTTCTCTGTCTCTCTCCTTTCCTATTTTTGATTTATTTTCTTTCTGGCATTTAGATTTAGGATTTTAATAAAACATTTAATCATTTTATTAAACCCTAAAATAGTATTATGTGACAGTAATAAAAATAATCAATACCACAAAATAGTTTCAACATTTTTGAAACTTTTATTTTAAAAGAAAACAAAATAACTCCATTCCAAACAGTTATTTAATCCAATCAAAAATCATGTTCATAAGTTCCTGTGACTTAGAAATTTGGTTTGACAAATTTATTCCCTGTCACTATTTTCCCAAATATTTGGAACATTTTTCTGGTTCCTTTTAAGGTAATATTTTTATTGCCTTTTTGTCAATTTCAACTCATTTGGCTTGATCACTTCCATTTCCAGATTCAATGCAATTTGAATGCAAGCATGAAATGCAATGGCAAGCAAGGCAAACTTGGGCTGTGACAACTCACCCCCACTAAACAAGAATCTCGTCTCGAGATTCAGCGTAGTCAGGAAGAGGAATAGGGCACTAAACTACCACAATCTTCAAGATCCATTTGCTCCTCTCAAGGACGTTGATTCATCGCACCATGTTGATCTTGACATCTTTGTCCTTAAGGTCTTCATCTAGCTTGTCGACAAAAGAACAGAGAGACGACATAAGATTCGATCTCCTCGAAGATCGAGCAACTCAAGATCAACTCATAGAGTGAGACGTAGGAACGTCCCTTGAGCTGAGACACAACACACATAACACGGATGAGTAAATGAGACATATGACAGAGGTTCAATTGGTAGGCAAAAAATCCAGGCTTAAAACAGATGCTGGCGAGGTTTCAAAGTAGCGAGGATTAGGTTGCCCTTCATACCACAACGGGTCACCTTAGGAAGGTGACTCTTAGAGTTATTCCCCTCAAGTGGCAAAAAGAATTACTTTTGATCCTAAGATCATTGAAACTCTTCATACTAGAGTAAGGCAATTCACAATTAATTGTTGGAGGAATTTTGAAAGAGTGGCATACTCAGGTTGGAAGGAAACTAGGGTTATAGAACAACTCAGCGAACGGAAGGCACATTCCATTTATTACCGAGGATGTAACCTAGTGTATGAGCATGCTCTCAAGAACTTGAGAATTTCGATATTCATCAAAGTTTTACCAATATATGTGCCAAGATCTTGGTGACACAACATACTTCTATGATGAACAGTGATGGAGGATGCAGATGCAAGGGAAGACAACACTTCCTCAGATTTCACCTTAGCTGTGCCAAGGGAACGAAATCTGGTTGATCGACCGAGAGATATTTAGCACTCCGCTTCTAGTGTTCTCCTTGATGTACTAGCACAATCCAAATTATAGACCATGCTTGATATCTAGCACATCAAGTACAGGTCGGAATTCGGGGCATCAAAGGGAGTCCATGAGGAACAACTTCCAAAATAAGTCATATAAAACCTCATGGGGAGATGGCTAAGACTGCTGATACAAGATATAATATCAATCTTCCGGCTAGGTGTGTTAGCCATTACATCACTTTACCGGGTTACATAGAGACCAATATTATAATTCTTGGGGAAGTTCCAACCATTATAAATGCCTGAGATTCAGCTCCGGTTGGTGCCACGATGCTTCAGACTCAGCATGTCCTAAAGAAAGCTTGCAACACAAATCGACGAGATAACGTTGCGAGATTCTCATTAAATGAACTACGGAAGACAACTCCAAAACATGAGCTGGATCGCAAGACCCACGTGAAGACACTGCCCAAGACAACTGTGAACACATGAAAAGTCTTACAACAAAACACTACCAAGTTCTAGATGGGAACCATCACTGCGGATAACGAAGCCATGTGCAAGTCCGTCTGGTACCTTCAGGAATGGCACTTACCTTCTTTTCCTTGAACAAATCAATCAGTGGCTTGGTGTGCTAGGAGATACATATGGAGTGAAGATGATCAGTCTATCAAACCATAGAATACTTCGCACGTGCATGATTGACTTCGGATGATTCCGAAGAAACAAATTAACTTTTCTCGAATTCACGGCGGCAACTTGCATCAGATGCACATGAATTAGAGGAATTCACTTTTTACACCTAACATATACCTCGTGCACGAGACACGAAGACAATGTCTACAAAGTTTCCAGCACTAGCTTAATGTCCAACATAGATCATGGAACAAATTAGAATGTTGCCGATGGGCTCAACAACAATTCATCAAGATACCCATATAAATGGATTTCCATAAATATGTGAGCAAGATAATAGCATTGGTCAGATCAAAGAATATAATGGTGTATACTCAGAGAAATCCATGAGTAAAACACCGCTACGAAAATCTTTGGTTCTGAGTTTGATTTGACGATAGCCCATGCTCAAATCAAAATTGAACAAGATAATATATGCAACAATTGATCACACGAATCAACCGATGAAAATATCGTCTTTCTTCAGACTCATACAACAGAAAGATATCCCTTTTAAATGAGCTGAGTTTAGGCGAAGCTTTTATCTTCCAACTCTCCAAGTTGTTGTTTAGCTTAACCAACTAGCTCGGGGTATCCAATACGGATTCTTGGAGAAGGGGTTGGTTTATAGAAAAACTAACTTGATCACGAGCTCTATCATAATAGTCAGGAAACAACCTGGTAATACTTCCGAGAAGATATTCGGAAAATCACGAACCATCGATATATTATTAAGCTCGGGAACAATCTCGCTTTTCAGGGCAAGATGATGTGATCAATAGAACGAGGGATTGACAAAATCCTAACTCATTGATCGAAAAGTGCACCATGAACCATGGACTAGGTAGCACGGTCAATCTTAGGATCACGATTCAATCACCATCACCATAAGAGTGAATTTATTGTCCATTAACTACTAAACAATGGCATTGCTAGGAGTATTCATTTCACACATCATGGTTCACTTGTCGATATTCCGGTGACAACCAACGCGAAAACCGAGGAATGAACAATGATAGCGAAAAGTATCACTACATCAAGAGCTCATAAGAGATGGTGCAATTCTCGTAATATTCTTCACAAAAGAAGATAATACTCCAAGATAGAATAGAACAAAAGCTGGGTTAGCATTCCGATCTGCGGAATACAACTACTTTGACCCAATCCAAGAAAAGGATGTGGTACTGGAGTTTGCTTCTCCCAGTCATTCGAGAATAGAACAACTTGACAGACCACAGGAATAAAAGACATTGATAACAAGAATGCACAACTACTCTTGACTATCCTCTCATGGATGAAGGTCAAAATACAACTAGATAGGGCCAACTCAAGAGCACATGATTTTCTTGAGTTATGGATGCATGGATTAGAATGTCGAACGAGTTCAACATAATTCTTCTAGATAACCCATGCAGAAGAGCGGAGTTGACAGAGTCACATTATGGAGTGGAGAACTCATCACGAGCACTCTTATTATGATCTTTAGTTCACGAAGGACTTTTGACAGAGATGGTCCATGGTATTGGAAGAATGATATACCACGCACCTTGAGGACTACAACAAGGTTACTAATCATCCTAATGGAACTAGCAACACTATCAACAGAGATGAGCAGAATGATCATTGGATTCAGGAACCCAGAACTAGAGTACCTAAAAGCTATTTAACATCACGAGATGTTTTTTCGAAGATGATGGCCAGAACTATCACACTGGAAACCAAAACACATCTAGACTATTGGCTAGTTATCGGAGTAACATGGTTTCCTAATACTTCACAAAACGTCGAGGTAATAGAATACCTCATCACGATGATTATTGTGCTTTGTCCGGCCAGAAGACATTGGGAAAAGAGGAAGGAATTTGCAATCGCATCAGACTATTTAAGAACTTTGGAAAACTCGGACAGCATAACGGCTGTACGGGCATGAAATATGATGCAACCTGCAAGAAAACTTAACAACATAACAATTGAATTCTTATGGAGACACTGATCCAGGAAGACAACAACTTCTCTATAAGTCTCCAGCATAGTAACTCGTCATCCTAATGAATAGATGAGAAAGCCTAATTCTTAAACCCCGTAGAATAAAGAAGAGGGTGACTCAGAATAAGAATGACAAAAGGAAAGGAGTAAAAAGAGCCTTACGTTCCCTTCCACAAACAGTTGCCTTATATAACTAAAGAGTTGCTAGACTCGACCAGTTTGGCTTGGTTATCCTACAGGCAGTCAAGCTCTGATACCAAAGCTGTCGGGACCCCGATCCTAGGTCATAAGAACCCAGCCTGTAACACATCAAATCACTTTGCGGCCTCACGCACGGTAAACTCCACGGCTGCCACCTTACCTTGGCCGGGACCGTTTGCGTCTTTGGGCTCACGTATATGAATGTGTCGCTAGCGTTCAAACGACAAGAACCTGGGTCGACATGACTAGTTATAAATCCAAGCGGTACATCCATACAGGGACACGCATACATAACCCAGCAAAGCACGTGTCGGTCATCAGCGTGTGTAGACGAGTCGTAGCAAGCTACAAGGACTCCATTACACCGCGTGACATTTCCCCGAGGGGACAGACACAGCAGCAAGAAGGATACACGCCGGTCAATCAATGTGTCTAGAGCAGTAGCAAGTTACCAGGGCTCGATAGAAGCACAAAGAGGCATTTCCCTGTAAAGAGTACTACTAAAGGCACACAACTAGGTGTCGAATCCCACACATATAATGCATTTCAAACATACACACATTATGCACGATACGTGTAGATATAACATGGCATCACAACATAACTCTATGACTCAAGCATTTATTAAAGACTCATAAGAATCAACATAGTGTGATATTACAAACAGGGGTCTCGTGACCCGACACTCAAGTCATACAAACAACAAGCGGAAGCAAATCATGTCTGGTACAGACATCTACTAAAAGTGGTTGGAAGAGCCTGAAAAGCTACTACGACCCTACCAAAGGAGCCAGACCTCTATCTGGGATTCCCAAGCTATTCCGGTCCACATCGAACACATCGCGTAGAACCTTTTAATAAGTCTAAGTCTTCTCTGCAAAAACATAAATAAAGCAACCGTGAGTACAAAGGTACTCACCAAGTCTTACATCAGAACTATCTACATATGCATCATGTTTCAATGAAAGGATTGTGGGGTTTGATTGCAGCAAGCCAGCTTTGACTCTTAGCTAACCTGTATTATGACTACAAGTTCTTTCTTTGAGGTGGATAGCACACACGAGTCCACATATTCACCAATTCAATACACCACTATGGATCCACTCTCGTCTCCCTACGAGAAGGCCTTCCATAGCACTCACACTTATCTTGCATGTTTTAGAGTATCCATTTAAATTGTCTATGTACCACGTAATGTTTCCAAGTAGTCCATATCCGAGGACGCGGCTATTCAAACAGATTAAATCACCCCACAGGGGTATACTTCTTCACACACGCTCCCACCACTTATCACCATGTGCACGTCATGCATCTCGGCAACCTTCAAGCGGAAGAACTGGCGTGGGTGTCAGCCACGACCGTTAACCACACAAGACCCTAGTCCAGGTTTATCGCCTATTTGAGACTGAACCCGCAAGGAAGTCCGGCCGAGGTTTCCTCTACGTCCCCAAATGATGTGCGCAGGGTTCCCAAGCCCACCATCTGGGTGCCACTTGGTACACCGTGCCACTGTGTATCTACCGTAGTGAAGCCTACCCCGTCGGGCAGAGCTAAACACGGCTGCCAACACTTTTCCTACAAACACCAGAAACTAATTGCAACTCCTGGACAGAGATCTGGGTGATTAATAAGACGAGAGGGTCAATTAAGTATCCCAATGTGTGGTAGTATCTTATCTTGGATAACACACACAGAACTCAGTTCTTAAGGACGGCCCCAATGAGACAACCCGCCATGTACTCCTGCATGGCCTCTCATCGCTACCTTTACCAAATCAGATTCACACCTTTACTCTCATACTATAGGACATGAACACAACCATTCCGATACATCATTCAGATGGATCAGACCCGACACGACTCTAAGCATAGCAGGCATTGTAAACAAACATGGATGAGTAAGCACAACAAGGCTCAAGCAGTTGCTACTCATGCTAAGTGGTTTCAACTATTTACTGTGAAAAAATCAGGTCATGCAAAGGAATGGGTTCAACTACCGATAACAGGTACAGTTGAATCGTGTTTGTCCTGGTGCAGTAAAAGAGAGCAGGAGCGAGAGAGTGGGTTTATATCAATATGCTCAAGGGGGTTTGCTTTCCTGACACGTCTGAAGATAGCAATGAGTCTCCATCAATGTCAACGATGACATCGTCGGAAACATCGTTTACCGAGGGGGAACAACACCGACAAACAAGAAAGAACAACAATTACTTCACGGAAATGCAACACTATGATGCATGCTCAAGACATGGAATGAAAGGTGGCAGGGCTAATGTGGCTATCATTTCTTAAGTTGAAGTTGGTTTGAATTAGGATTCAAACATCACTTCAATCCGGGTATATTTCCAAGTACCCTTATAATTGATTCCACCTGATGCTCATAACAAATTGTTCCAACATGTACGGAGTTAGTATTTTGAGGTACTGATTTGCATTGACCAATGTTTGGTCATAACAATTGAAGTGGAATTCAAATAAGTATCAATTTCCAACTCCAAACTATTTATTAAATTTACCCTATTTATCATTTTGCCTATTTGGTGTTGTTAACTTTTTCAAACATGCATGAAAATTCTATAATCAAATTCTTTGGATTTTTCCGATCCTTTTTCATATATAAATTATTTTCATTGACTTAGAGATTATTTTCTATGAATTTTAGAAGTTTTAGACATTTCTAGAATTATTCCATAATCAGAAAGTACTATTATTGCATCAGCACTGACGTCAGCAGGTCACTGGCCGGCCAGGTCAAACCTGATAGCCAGGGCCCACTAGTCAGTGACACACATGTTAAGAACAGTTTAATTTTAATCTTTTATGCCTAATTAGGGTCTGGGCCCACTGTCAGTGAGTCTTTAGGTTAGTTAATCTGGTTAGTTAACTTTGTGATTGACTTAATCTAAACAGGGTTGGTCCCCACCTGTCTGTGACTCAGGCGAGTCAACCCACGGTCATAGGGGGTCGAGACCACCGGCGGCTCAACTCCAGCGACTACACACGCGGCGGAGGTCATCGGAAAATCCCTACGGGCATTCATTTCGGTCGCGGTTTGGCTCTACGGCTAGCTGATGAAATGCATCATCCGTTCCGACCAAGCCACGGGCCAGGAGGTGGCCGGAGGGAGGCCGGCGACGACCTCGGGCGGTGGCCGGAGTCGGCCATGGTGGGGGTTGGCGCTAGAGTGCAGGAACGGAGGGGGAGAGCATAGGAGGAGGAGCAGGAGCTCACGGCGAACCCATTTCTAGCATCGGCGATGAAGGGGAGGCTTGGAGCAGGCCGAATCGACGGCGGCGGATCCGGTGACCGGAGGGAGAAACGACGACGATGGCGACGTTGCGGGGCTCGGGAGCTCGGGTTGTTGATGGAGAGAAGCAGCTCGTCGAGGCGGAGATGTAGAGCGCGACAGGGTAGCAAGGGGTGGCCGGGGTTGGCGGCGACGAACTTGAGCAGTGCTCGGCAACGGCGGCGAGAGAGGAGAGGAAACACGGAGATGAGGAGGGGAATGGAGAGAGGGGAGGAGATAAGGGAGAGAGGAGCCTCGTGCTGACATGGTGGAGGTAGGAGAAGGCTCCACGGCGAATCAGGAGGTGGCGAGGGGGCGCCGTGCCTTCCTTCTCCTCTGCCTTCTAGCACGAGGAGGAAGACGACATGGGAGACCCCCCTGGTGGGCTGGGCCAGCAGGTAGGCACTAGGTAAGTTTCTCTCTCTCTCTCCTTTCCTATTTTTGTTTTATTTTCTTTCTGGCATTTAGATTTAGGATTTTAATGAAACATTTAATCATTTTATAAAACCCTAAAATAGTATTATGTGACAGTAATAAAAATAATCAATGCCACAAAATAGTTTTTGTGGCATTTTTGAAACTTTTATTTTAAAAGAAAACAAAATAACTCCATTCCAAACAGTTATTTAATCCAATCAAAAATCATGTTCATAAGTTCCTGTGACTTAGAAATTTGGTTTGACAAATTTATTCCCTGTCACTATTTTCCCAAATATTTGGAACATTTTTCTCGTTCCTTTTAAGGTAATATTTTTATTGCCCTTTTGTCAATTTCAACTCATTTGGCTTGATCACTTCCATTTCCAGATTCAACGCAATTTGAATGCAAGCATGAAATGCAATGGCAAGCAAGGCAAACTTGGGCTGTGACAAACATGAAGCACAAGTGTGGAAAAAGATAGTAGCATTGTCCCTTCTCTCTTTTTCTCTCTTTTTTTATTTGGGCTCTTAGGCCTCTTTTTTTCTTTTCTTTTCTTTTCTTTTCTCTTTTTTTTTGTTTTTGGGCTCTTTGGCCTCCTTTTTTTTCCTCACATGGGACAATGCTCTAATAACGATGATCACCACACTTTTATTTACTCACAGCTCAAAGATCACAATGATGATGACTCCATAGGAAATGCCTCCGGCAGTGTACCGGGATGTGCAACGATCTAGTACGATCATGCAATGGCAATATGAGAGTGACGGCACAAGTCATGAGGTGGAACGGTGGGAGTTGCATGGCAATATATCTCGGAATGGCTATGAAATGCCATAGTAGGTAGGTATGGTGCTGTTTTGAGGAAGGAATTTGGTGGGTTTGTGCACCGGCGAGAATTGCGCGGCACTAGAGAGGCTAGCAATGGTGGAAGGGTGAAAGTGCATATAATCCATGGACTCAACATTAGTCATAAAGAACTCACATACGTGTTGCGAAAGTTTCTATTAGTAATCAAAACAAAGTGTTAAACGCATACTCCGAGGGGAAGTGTTGGTAGGTGTTAACCATCGCGCGATCCCGACCTCAACACAAAGGATGACAATCAATAGATCAATTATGCTCCGACTTCCTAACATAGCGGTTCACTATACGTGCATGCTACGGGAATCACCAACTTCAACACAAGTATTTCTAGATTCACAACACCCTACTAACATAACTCTTAATACTGCCGAATCAACGTCTCAAAACTAATTGAGAGGAATCAAAACTTCTCTTTCTATTCAATGCACATGAAGATGGAGGTTTTTGCATCCTCTTTGGGTACCTAGCACATTTGGGACTACTTTCATAACATAAGCCAACTACCAAATCACGTAATGCCGTGCTCTACAGATATAAGTGAAGCACAAGAGCAAAAGTATCTAGCTCAAAAGATATAAGTGAAGCACTATGAGCAAAAGTATCTAGCTCAAAAGATATAAGTGAAGCACTATGAGCATTCTAGCAAAATCATGATGAGTGCATGTCTCTCTCTCTCAAAAAGGGCCGCAGAAAGGATGATTGTGACACAACAAAAAGAAAAGAATCATAAGATACAAGACGCTCCAAGAAAAACACATATCATGTGGTGAATAAAAATATAGCTCCAAGTAATGTTACCGATGGATTGAAGACGAAAGAGGGGATGCCTTCCGGGGCATCCCCAAGCTTAGACTTTTTGGTGTCCTTGAATTTGGCTTGGGATGCCTTGGGCATCCCCAAGCTTGATCTATTTCCATTCCTTATCTCTTTGTCCATGAGAACGTCACCCAAAACTTGAAAACTTCACAACACAAAACTTAAACAGAAACTTGTGATAACATTAGTACAAGAAAACAAACTACCACTTCTTTTGGTACTGTAGAAAACTTGAATTCCATCTATATTGATGCTGGGCAACTGTATTCTCACTTTTCCATGGCTAGTACCCCCTGATACTAACCATAGTTTCATCAAAACAAGCAACCAACTCAACAAAAACAGAATCTGTGAAAAACAGACTAGTCTGTAGCAATCTGTATACTTCGTATACTTATGGTACCTCAAAAAAACTGAAAAATTACGAAGATCTGGGGAAAAAGCATATCAATCAGAAGCAAAAAAGAATCAACTCAAAAGCTCTTTCTGAATAAAAATGAAAAATCATCTCGTGAGCGAAAAGTTTCTGTCTTTTTCCAGCAAGATCAAACAACCATTACCAAGACTAGTCGTAAAGGTTTTGCTTGGCTCAAACACAAAAAGAAACACAAAAAACACAATCAAAACAGAATTATGAAAGTGTGGACGCAACAAAACAGAAAGAAAAAGATAAATTCATTGGGTTGCCTCCCAACAAGCGCTATTGTTTAACGCCCTTAGCTAGGCATTGATAATTCAATGATGCTCACACAAAAGACAAGAATTGAAGCACAACGAGAGCATCATAAAGCATGTGAAAATCACATCTAAGTCTAACATACTTCCTATGCATAGGCATTTCAGAGGAAAACATATTGTCAAGACAACCAATAGTTACCATATGCATGGAAGAAGAAAGAGACAATAGCAATCTCAACATAACGAGAGGTGATTTTGTGATATGAAAGTTTCTACCACCATATTTTCCTCTCTCATAATAATTACATGTGGGGTCATATTTGAATTCAACAATGTAACTATCACACAGGATATTCTTTTCATGATCCACATGCATGCAGAGTTGACGCTCTTCAAAAATAGTGGGATTATCATCAACTAAAGTCATGACTTCTCCAAACCCACTTTCAATAATATTGCAAATATCATATTCATCATGAGGCTTAAACAAATTTTCAAGATCATAAGAAAAATCATCACCCCACTCATGATCATTGCAACAAGTAGTGGACATAGAAAAACTAGCATCCCCAAGCTTAGGGTTTTGCATATTTTTAGCATGATTGTCACTAATAGAATTTATAGTGAAACCATTGCAATCATGCTTTTCATCCAAGGAGCCCTCGCGAATCACTTCATAAATTTCTTCCTCACAATTTTCAGATTCACGCATCACAAGCAAAAGTCCATAAATATAATCAAGTGCACTCAACTCACGATCAACATAATTGGATCTCTTAAAGAGATTAACAAGTGGATGAGGATCCATATCACTAGATTTCCAGCAAGCGAAGTTGTAAGCATATTGAAGGCACATGGCACACAAGCGAACAGAAAGCAAGAGAGCACACGAGAAAACAAAGAGCTGGCGAGAAAAAGGGCGAATGAAAAGGCGAACGAAAAAGGCAAATTGGTGAAGTGGGGGAGAGGAAAGCGAGAGGCAACTGGCAAACAAAGTAAATGCAAGAGATGAGTTTGAGACACCTACTTGGATGAGTTCTTGACTTGATCTTCCTCGCCGACAACGACGCCAGAAATTCTTCTGCTGCGGCAACTAAAGTCCTTCCCTGGCGCTTAGGAATTCTTCTTGTTACTTCTCTGGTTTGTGTCGGTTTTTCCCTTGAAGATGAAAGGGTGATGCAGCACAGGAGCAGTAAGTATTTCCCTTGGTTTGAGAACCAAGGTATCGATCCAAAAGGAGGGCCTCGTCAAGTCCAAAGTACGTGCGCAAACACAAACAAGCTTTCACCCAACGCTTCAAAGGGGTTGTCAATCCCTTCAAGATTGTTTGCAAAGTGAGATCTGAAGGCGGAAAGTGCAACGAAGTAAAAAGTGTAAGGCTGAAAATATGGTGTTGAGTAGACCCTAGGGGGCATAGTGTTCACTAGAGGCTTCCCTCATAATAGAAAATATCACGATGGGTGAAAAAATTACTGTCGAGCAATTGATAGAACCGCGCAAAGTCATGACGATATCTAAGGCAATGATCATGCATATAGGCATCACGTTCGAGACAAGTAGACCGATACTTTCTGCATCTACTACTATTACTCCACACATCGACCGCTAGCCAGCATGCATCTAGTGTATTGAGTTCATGACAAACAGAGTAATGCTTTAAGCAAGATGACATGATGTAGAGGGATAATCTCAAACCAATGATGAAAACCCCATCTTTTTACCCTTGATGGAAACAACACGATACGTGCCTCGCTACCCCTTCTGTCACTTGGGGAGGTCACCGCACGGTATGAACCCAAAACCAAGCACTTCTCCCATTGCAAGAATCATAGATCTAATTGGCCAGACAAAACCCACAACTCGAAGAGAATTACAAGGATATGAAATCATGCATAAGAGAGATTAGAAGAAACTCAAATAAGATTCATAGATAATCTGATCATAAATCCACACTTCATCGGATCTGGACAAACACACCGCAAAATAAGATTACATCGGATAGATCTCCATGAAGATCATGGAGAACTTTGTATTGAAGATCCAAGAGAGAGAAGAAGCCCTCTAGTTACTAACTATGGACCCGTAGGTCTGTGGTGAATTACTCACGCATCACCGGAGAGGTCATGATGTTGATGAAGAAGCCCTCCGTGTCCGAATCCCCCCCTCCGGCAGGGCACCAGGACGTGCCCCAGATGGGATCTCGTGGAGACAAAAGCTTGCCGCGGTAGAAAAGTAATTGCGATTGTCTCTTGATTTTTTGGGGATTATTTGGGAATATATAGGCGCAAGATCTAGGTCACGGGACCTCTAGGGGGCCCACAAGCCTGGATGGCGCCCCCCTGGCTGCGGGGTGGGGGCTTGTGGGGCCCCTAGTGCTCGTCTAGCTTGGCTCCCAAGTTCTCCGATCTTCTTTCGTTCCAAAAAAAACTTTTCGGGGATTTTCTTCCGTTTGGACTCCGTTTCAAGATCTCCTCTGAAAGGGGTCAAAAACATGGAAAAAAACAGAAACTCGCACTTGGCACTGAGTTAATATGTTAGTCCCAGAAAATAAATAAAAAGCATGCAAAACATCCAAAGTTTGACAAGATAATAGCATGAAACCATCAAAAATTATAGATACGTTGGAGACGTATCAGTATGTTACTTGCCCGAGATTCGATCATCGGTATCCGCATACCTATTTCAATCTCGTTACCGGCAAGTCTCTTTACTCGTTCTGTATTACAAGATCCCGTGACTTACACTTGGTCACATTGCTTGCAAGGCTCATTTGTGATGTTGCATTAACGAGTGGGCCCCGAGATACCTCTCCGTCACACGGAGTGACAAATCCCAGTCTTGATCCATACTAACTCAATGGACACCTTTGGAGATACCTGTAGAGTACCTTTATAGTCACCCAGATACGTTTTGACGTTTGATACACACAAGGTATTCCTCCGGTGCCAGTGAGTTATATGATCTCATGGTCATAGGAATAAAATCTTGACAAACAATAGCAATAAAATGACACGACCAATATGCTACGTTCATAGTTTGGGTCTAGTCCATCACATGATTCTCCTAATGATGTGATCCAGTTATCAAGTGACAACACATGCACATAGTCAGAAAACCTTGACTATCCTTGATCAACTGGCCAGTCAACTAGAGGCTTGCTAGGGACATTGTTTTGTCTATGTATCCACACATGTATCTATGTTTTCATTCAACACAATTATAGCATGGATAGTAAACGATTATCTTGAAACAGGAAATATAATAATAACTATTTATCATTGCCTCTAAGGCATATTTCCAACAGTCTCCCACTTGCACTAGAGTAAATAATCTACTCCTCACATCGCCATGCGATTTACATTGTAATAAATCTAACATCCATACAGTTCTGGTGTTGATCATGTTTTGCCCATGGAAGAGGTTTAGTCAGCAGGTCTGCTACATTCAGATCCGTGTGCACTTTGCAAATATTCACGTCCTCTCCTTCGACGTAGTCGCGGATGAGGTTGAAGCATCGTTTGATGTGCCTGGTCTTCTTGTGAAACCTTGGTTCATCTGCTAAAGCGATGGCACCAGTGTTGTCATAGAACAGAGTTATTGGATTTAGTGAGCTCGGCATAACTCCAAGATCCATCATGAACTGCTTCATCCAAACACCCTCCTTTGCTGCCTCCGAGGCAGCCATGTACTCCGCTTCACATGTAGAATCTGCTACGACGCTTTGCTTGGAACTGCACCAGCTTACCGCACCCCCATTAAGAATAAGTATGTATCCGTTTTGAGACTTAGAGTCATCCGGATCAGTGTCAAAGCTTGCGTCAACGTAACCCTTTACGACGAGCTCTTCGTCACCTCCATAAACAAGAAACATTTCCTTAGTCCTTTTTAGTTACTTCAAAATATTCTTGACCGCCGTCCAGTGATCCACTCCAGTATTACATTGAAACCTGCCTACCATACTTATGTCCAGGCTGATGTCTGGTCTACTGCACAACATTGCATACATGATAGAACCTATGGCTGAAGCATAGGGGACGGAACTCATTTGTTCTCTATCTTCCGCTATTGCTGGGCACTGAGTCTTACTCAATTTTATACCTTGTAACACTCGCAAGAACCCTTTCTTGGACTATTCCATTTTGAACTTCTTCAAAACTTTATCAAGGTATGTGCTTTGTGAAAGTCCTATTAGGCGTCTCGATCTATCCCTATAGATCTTAATGCCAAGAATGTAAGAAGCTTCTCCTAGGTCCTTCATAGAGGAACTTTTATTCAAGTAATCCTTTACGCTCTCCAAAAACTCCACGTTGTTTCCAAGCAGCAATATGTCATCCACATATAATATTAGACACGCCACAGAGCTCCCACTCACTTTCTTGTAAATACAAGATTCTCCAACCACTTGTATATACCCAAATGCAACATACAATTATAGCATGGATAATAAACGATTATCTTGAAACAGGAAATATAATAATAACTATTTATCATTGCCTCTAGGGCATATTTCCAACATACTATTGGGGCAATTTCGTACTGTACATCTTCGCTTACAAAATCAGCAGCAGTGAAACCAGTATAATTAGTGGCCACTACCACCGGATCAACGTTAACGACATCGGTAAACACCTTGAGCGGGGGGGGCACGATTTCTTCTCCTGTTCGCCGAGCTGGGGAATTGTTTTCCTACATCTCAAACCACTAATACTTGAGATTTTTGACTGCTCCGCTTTCTCATATGTCTTTTCATAGTTCGCTCATAGTGTGATGGAAGCGGAAGCGGTACCATTGGTGGTTTCTGAAGGGCATACAGACAGCGCTTAACCTTTACCGGATCAAGTTTCTCCTTTGGTGGTGGACGTTTCGGTGCAGGTTGTTCCTTATTATAGACAGCCACGATTTTTGCGTTTTCCTCGGTACTCATCTCATATGGTAACTTTTAAGAGGCTTGAGGCTTAGACCATATTTTAATCTCTTCCTGCTTATTGTACTGCAAGCCGCCGGAGCGGTGGAGGCTCTCTTCCGCGGTTGCTTACGTGTCGGAGGAGGCGGCGTAGGAGGAGGCAGAGTGCGCTCACGCGCCGGAGGAGGCAGGGTGCGCTCATGCGCCGGAGGAGGCGAAGGAGGAGGAGGCAGAGTGGGCTCATTAGTTGTAGGAGGCGGAGTAGGCTCACGCGCCGGAGAGGCGGAGTGGGCTCACGCATCGGAGGAGGCGGCGGAGGAGGAGACGGAGGAGGCAGAGTCTGCTGATTAGTCTACTAAGGCGTTCAGTCTGGAAGCTTGATGTACCCCTTTCTCCATAGACAAGTAGACCTTAAAGCATCACCCAGACGAATCTCCCCTTCACCTATTTGGTAGTCAAGCTCCAGGTCCTCAAATCTCTCCTTTATTTCATCCACCGTCACAATAGCATAGCCATGTGGAATCGGACGACAATGGAAAGTTCCCTCAGCTCGAGGAGGTAGAACAGAGCCAAGCGCCGCCTTCAAGGTCAGGTTCTGGCATTTCGCCATTAGCACACAATGTTCAGCCTCCGTGATACAATCCATGGGGTAGCGAGGGGCCGGGAAATCAGGCTGAACGAGCTCCATGGAGGCCATGCTGCTTCTCCGCTGAGATGGTGGGGTAGCTTCCAAGGAAGGATCTTCGTGCCGCCGAGGTGGTTGGTCGGTAGCTCACTGGTTCTCAAGTTCCTCTAGTTTTGATAATCTTGCACTGAGCTTCTGCATTTCGGTTGCTTCCTCTTTTTTCTTTCTATGTCGGCTTCTATAAACATCACTGTCGGGAAACCCATGCACCCATGGAACGGAGCCTGATATTCCTCGTGTTTGTCCCGGGTGTTCAGGTTTCCCGAGGGCCTCTATCAGCTCGTCCTTCTCTCTGTCGGGAATGAACGTCCCTTCTTGAGTTGCCTTGATTGCCTCCTCAAGATTGGTAATGGGTATTGCCAGTTGTTCATTCGTCCAAAAACACTTTGCTGATTCTGGGTCCAAAGTTCCCCCAACCCCGAAGAACCAAGTCCTTGACCGATCTGGCCAGTTCAATGTCGCTAGTTGGGCCCCTTTATCAAGCAGGTCTTGCTCAGCTTTGTCCCACAAAGGTCGGGCTTTCCTGTAGCCACCTAACCCCGTGGTATGGTGATACTTCTTCGATGCAGCATTTCACTTGTTTGTTTCTGACCTTTGCTTACCCTTGTTCGATTTCTTGTAGGCCACAAATGCGGGCCAGTGATCTATGATCTTCTCATATTTACTGATGAACTATAGAGTCTCGTCTTTCTCGACAAACTTTGTGTTCAAATGTTTCCTCCAGTTCTTGAATAGTTCTGCAATCTTCTTAAGAGCAAACGTCGTGACCTTTCGCTCTATAACTTGGTTATTCAGATCCTCCTCTCGTGGTAGGCTGAAATTTATCATCACCAAGGTCTAAAGATCATCTTTCAATCTATCATGCACTTTAGGTTCTGGAACTTTTTCTTTGCCATGTTTATTATCCCCTTTATATTGGATGAGAAGCCAGACATGACCTTCATACCAAGGAGGCATTCAAATAAGATTTCCTTCTCTTCTTTGGTAAGAGCATAGCTGGCAAGACCTTCATACTGCTTTGAATGCATGCCATCTTTTTCGTGCACAATTTGTTGGTCCTCCCGTGCCTCCGGTGTATCTTTTGTCTTCCCATACACGCCCAATAAGCCTAGCAGGTTCACACAAACATTCTTCGTCATGTGCATCACGTCGATTGCAAAGCGGACCTCTAGGTCTTTCCAATAGGGTAGGTCCCAAAATATAGATTTCTTCTTCCACATGGGTGCACGTCCCTCAGCGTCATTCAGAACAGATTGTCCGTCGGGACCCTTTCCAAAGATTACTTGTAAATCATTGACCATCCTAAGTATGTGATCACGAGTACGGAGGGCGGGCTTCTTCCGATGATCTGCCTCACCTTTGAAATGCTTGCCTTTCTTTCGACATTGATGGTTGGTCGGAAGAAATCGATGATGTCCCATATACACATTCTTCCTACATTTGTCCAAATATATACTTTCGGTGTCATCTAAATAGTGCGTGCATGCATGGTATCCCTTGTCCTGAAAGGTCACTGAGAGCAGGCCAATCATTGATTGTTACAAAAAGCAACGCATGTAGGTCAAATTCCTGATGTGTGTGCTCACCCCACACACATACACCTTTTCCATTCCACAACTGTAAAAGTTCTTCAACTAATGGCCTTAGGTAAACATCAATGTCTTTGCCGGGTTGCTTAGGGCCTTGGATGAGCACTGGCATCATAATGAACTTCCGCTTCATGCACAACCAAGAAGGAAGGTTATAGATACATAGAGTCATGGGCTAGGTTCTATGATTGCTGCTCTACTCCCCAAAAGGATTAATGCCATCTACGCTTAAACCAAACCATACATTCCTTGGGTCACCTGCAAAGTCCACCCACCTTCTCTTGATTTTTCTCCATTGCGACCCATCAGCGGGTGCTCTCAACTTCCTGTCTTTCTTACGGTATTCCTTGTGCCATCGCATCAACTTGGCATGCTCTTTGTTTCTGAACAAACGTTTCAACTGTTGTATTATAGGATCATACCACATCACCTTTGCAGGAATCCTCTTCCTGGGGCGCTCGCGCTCAACATCACCACGTTCATCTGCTCTGATCTTATACCGCAATGCACCACATACCGGGCATGCGTTAAAATCCTCGTACTCACAGCGGTAGAGGATGCAGTCATTAGGGCATGCATGTATCTTCTGCACTTCCAATCCTAGAGGTCAAAGAACCTTCTTTACTTCGTACGTACTGTCAAGCAATTCGTTGTCCTTTGGAAGCTTTGTCTTCATTATTTTCAGTAGCTTCCCAAATCCCTTGTCAGATAGACCATTCTCTGCCTTCCATTGCAGCAATTCTAGGGTTGTACCGAGCTTTGTGTTGTCATCTTCGCAATTTGGGTACAACCTTTTTTTGTGATCCTCTAACATGTGCTCGAACTTCAAATTCTCCCTTTCACTTCCACATTCTCTGTGTGCATCGACAAGGACCCGTCGAAGATCATCATCGGGTACATCGTCTGGTGCCTCTTGATCTAAAGCTTCCCCCGTTGCATTATCACCGTATTCAGGGAACATAGGATCCGAATAGTTGTCATCATCCTCTTCTTCTTCATTGTCTTCCATCATAATCCCTCTTTCTCCATGCTTGGTCCAAATATAATAGTGGTACATGAAACCCTTCTCAAGAAGGTGGGTGTGAAGGGTTTTCGGGGAAGAGTAATCCTTCATATTCTCACAGTTAACACATGGACAGTACATAAAACCATTCTGCCTGGTTTCCTCGGCCACACCAAGAAAATTATGCAGGCCCGTAATGTACTCCAAAGTGCGTCAGTCACTGTACATCCATTGGCGGTTCATTTGTATTATGAAAGTAAGTATATAAAAACCATTGAAGAACATCATGAATAGATAAATGACCAAATTAAAACAAGTTCATCAACACATTAAAACCAAAGTACAGTAGTGATCAAATGTTATTACTGCAAAAATAAATACATAAAGTTCATATATAGTTCTCATAAAACAACATACAACTATGTAAAACATTTAAATGCAACAATAAATTCGATCAAAATCGCAACTAAGGTAACAATTGACCCAACAGCATAATGATACCAAGCCTCTTTATCAATGGCATATTTTCTAATATTCCTAATCTTCAAACTCATTGCATCCATCTTTAAGCGCATTGCATCAATCTTCAACCGCATTGCATCCATCTTGATCTTGTGATCATCGACGACATCGGCAACATGCAACTCCAGTTTCATATTCTTCTCCTCAATTATTTTCATTTTTTTCTTCAAGTAATTGTTTTATTTTTCAACTAAATTTAACCTCTCGACAAGAGGGTCGGTTGGAATTTCCTGTTCACGTACCACTAGTAGAAAAGAGGGCTTTGGTCCAGGGCCTGAAATCCCATTAGTCCTAGTTCACTCATGAACCAGGACCCATGGGGGCATCGGTCCCGGTTCATGAGGCCAGGGCACCGGCCAAGCATCATGGGTCATTGGTCCCGGTTCATGTCACCCCTTTGGTCCCGGTTCCAGACACGAACCGGGACCAATAGGCCGGCAACCGTTCCTATCCCCCTTTAGTCCCGGTTGGTGGCTCAACCCGGGACTAAGGGGTGGTGGCAATCGTTCGCCTCACCCCTTTAGTCCCGGTTGGTGGCTCAACCCGGCACTAAAGGTCCAAACGGTTCCTCTCCCGCATCGTTTCGAGCGACGAAAATCACGAACAGAAGCAAAGTATAGCCATTTCTCTGTTTCTTCTTCTCTCTCGCTCTCCTCTCTTCTTCCCCTCTCTTCTTCCCTTCTCTTCTTCCACCATGCCAACCACTCGCTACGGAGAGGTGATCGCACATGGCACGACCAAACTCAATGTTGTGTACACGAATGACAATGCCATGGTGCCGCATTTCCTTACCTATTTCAACAAATGGCTTCAAGAGGCGGAGGAGAATGAGAATTTCATGGGGCTTGATCTGGAGTACACGGCCAATCAACAAGGTGTCGTCGTCATCCAACTATGTTTCAAGAGAAATGTCATGATCTTCCAATGGGCGAGGTAGGTTTTGAGGCTTTCTTTGATCCAAAGTTATGAAAATTGCATATATTGATCTAGGTTCCATTGGATAGCAATATGCAGTTTCTATGTTCCATTGGATAGCAATTGCATATAGTGATCTAGGTTCCATTGGATAACAATATATATATGTGTCATAGTTACTTTATGCAATTTCTATAATATATGCAGTTTCTATGTTCCATTGGATAGAAATGTCATAGTTAATTTAGGGTTTCTTGATCAATTCATAGGATATGAAAATTGCATAGGATAGCAATATGTTCCATTTGAATCCTAAATATCAATTTCTCTTAAGTTGTAGTGAAATGTAGTTTAAAAATAATTAAGAATTGAAATAGTAAGTAAGAAAAATTCCTCAAATAACCTGCATGTTGCATGTTAATGATATCTGCTAATGTTGGACAATTTTATGTACTAAAAAGGTTGAACGAACAAAATGTTGCAACATCTAGGAAAGCTTAGAAACAAAATGACCAAAAATATCATCATTCAAGTAGAAGCATGTAGCAAGATGAGAGTGCCATGTTCATGGGTTTCTGTATAAAAATGCAGTATGAATTGCATCGTTCAAAATTAGGCATGTTAATGTGTTTTTACAATAGAAAAGTTAGGGAGATGTAGATGTTGCAATGTCCCGAACTAGCATTGATAGCCATGTTACAAACAATGGTAATGTTGGCCATTTCCTGAATTGCTCCTGGTAAATATTGCATTTAGTAGGAAAAGCTAATTTGTAGTATAAAAACATGATCAACAAACATCAACTTTGCTTTCAGCAATCTCATAGTTGTAGTAGCAGGTGTAGAAGAATTTTATTTAGCATCATGATGTGGCAAAAGAAGAAGATAAAAAACTAAGGTTATACATATTTCATGCTAGAAGCAGTAGTACTACATACTACCTTCTTTGTCGACAATCTTGTACTTTTCCAGCAAGAATGACACAAAATTTAGGTTGCTGAAGCTAAAGTTCTAGTGAAACAATTTTCCTTGTTGCAGAATCCTAAAATATGTTCCATTTGAATCCTAAAGAACAATTTCTCATTGGTTGTAGTGAAACAATTTTCCTTGTTGCAGCAGTATGTAACATCTGTTCCATTTTAATTTGTTGTTGTTGCAGTAGTGACAAGCATTGTCCAAAACTCATGGACTACCTTCGCAGCGGCATACATTTTGCTAGTGTTGATATAAGGAACGACATGCTCAAGATGAGGCACAGCTTCGGTATTGAGATACCAGCTCACTGCCACATTAATATCCAAGACAAATTCAAGCTATAACATGAGAGGACTTCGATGGCTCATATGGCAGTCGCCCTGATCGACGAGGAGTACGCTGATATGAAGACCAAATTCCCAAGGTATCAGCACACAAAGTGGGAGATGACCCCACTTGACCCTATCAACATTGAGTATGCACCAAAAGATGCATACGTTTCATACGAGTTATACCGCAAGATTCGAATCATGAACTATGGCCAGCGTCACCTCACACCAGCTTGGGGACATTCTGATTCACATGAGTAGTGTTCACAACGGCGAACACTTGTATATATATCTGTTCTTGCTATTATTATGTACTGCTTAGACGAGTATTATTATGTAGTGCTTGGACCAATTTATATATATCTAGTTTCTATTTGTGCCATTATAGTTTCCAAATTTGAATGGTTTAGCCCTTTCTAATTTCATTTCCTACTTTTAGTGGTATCATGCATTTCGACCACATATATATAGCACGCTTCATTTGCTGTAACCCTCTTAACTTCGTGTACAAACTAATGACCCTGAAATTGAAAAGCGTTAAAATGAAACCCTCATGAAGTCAGAAAAAATTAGTAATTGCATGAAAAATACCAAATGAAGTCAGAAAGTGTTGAAAATTGATGATGTGGCCTTGAATGGTTCATTTTGAACACACAAAAAGTCTGGAGTTCAAATAAGTTCAAAAAAATGAAATACCTTTTGTAACAGGTGAGTTTTCGTAAGAAACCCTCATACTTTGAAAGAGATTGTCCGATTTGTACACGAAGTGCATCCAGTTTTTGCCGCAACCCTCTCAACTTTTTAACACATGCTATATGGGTGAAATGATGATACCATGCCAACTTTCAACCTATTCAAAGTACATTTGTAGTGCTTTTCAATTTCTGGGTCATTTAGCTCAAAAAAATTAGGAAATGCATGAAAAATACCAATGAAGTCAGAAAGTGTTGAAAATTTATGATGTGGCCTTGAATGTTTCAATTTGAACACACAAAAAGTCTGGAGTTCAAATAATTTCAAAAAAATGAAATCCCTTTTGTAACACATGAGTTTTCGTAAGAAACCGTGATACTTCGAAAGAGGTTGTTCGTTTTGTACACGAAGTGCAATCCAGTTTTTGCCGCAACCCTCTCAACTTTTTAGCACATGCTATTTGGGGGAAATTATGATACCATGCCAACTTTCAACCTCTTCAGAGTTCATTTGTAGTGCATTTCAATGTATGGGTCATTTAGCTCAAAAAATAAGTAAATGCATGAAAAATACCAAATGAAGTCAGAAAGTGTTGAAAATTGTTGATGTGGCCTTGAATGGTGCATTTTGAACAGACAAAAAGTCTGGAATTCAAATAAGTTCAAAAAAATTGAAATCCCTTTGGTGACAGATGAATGTTTGTAAGAAACCCTTATACTTTGAACAAGATTGTCCGATTTGTACACGAAGTGCATCCAGTTTTTTCCGCAACCCTCTGAACTTTTTAGCACATGCTATGTGGGTGAAATGATGATACCATGCCAACTTTCAACCTATTTAGAGTTCATTTGTAGTGGTTTTCAATTTCTGGGTCATTTAGCTCAAAAAAATTAGTAAATGCATGAAAATACTAAATGAACTCAGAAAGTTTTGAAAATTGATGATGTGGCCTTGAATGGTGCATTTTGAACACACAAAAAGTCTGGAATTCAAATAAGTTCAAAAAATGAAATCCCTTTTTTAACACATGAGTTTTCGAAAGAAACCCTAATACTTCGAAAGAGATTGTTTCATTTGTACACGAAATGCATCCAATTTTTATCTCAACCCTCTCAACTCTTTAGCACATGCTATGTGGGTGAAATAATGATACCATGCCAACTTTCAACGTATTCGGAGTTCATTTGTAGTGCTTTTCAATTTCTAGGTCCTTTAGCACAAAAAATCAGTAAATGCACGAAACATACCAAATTAACTCATAAAGTGTTGAAAATTAATGATGTGGCCTTGAATGGTGAATTTTGAACACACAAAAAGTCTCGAGTTCAACTAAGTTCAAAAAATGAAATCCCTTTTATAACACATGAGTTTTTGTAAGAAACCCTAAAACTTCGAAAGAGATTGTCCGATTTGTACACAAAGTGCATCCAGTTTTTGCCGCAACCCTCTCAACTTTTTAGCACATGCTATGGGGTGAAATGATCATACCATACCAACTTTCAACCTATTCAGAGTTCATTTGTAGTGGTTTTCAATTTCTGGGTCATTTAGCTCAAAAAAATTAGTAAATGCATGAAAACACTAAATGAACTCAGAAAGTGTTGAAAATTGATGATGTGGCCTTGAATGGTGCATTTTGAACACAGAAAAATTCTGGAGTTCATATAAGTTCAAAAAAATGAAATCCATGTTGTACCAAATCTATTTTTGATTAAAAAAAACATTTAAAATAACCTAAAACCTACCAAATTGAATATAATGATAAAACAGAGTAATATTAAATAGCAGGAAACACAATCACTCAAAAATCTATTTTTTAGTAAAGTTATTCACAAAATAAATTAAATAAAGTAAAAAAAATGAAACAAAAAAATAGATTTTTTAATTAAAAAATGCCACCTAGTGGGCCACCACAGCGTGAATACGACTAGAAACCCAACTAGAGAGTTGGGCCAGGATTCAGGCCCGCAGAAGGCCGAATAGGCCCACACGCAGTGACAGGTTAGGCCCGGAAGCCTGCAGTTGAGAGGAGCTCGACGGGGTGTGCGCACCAGCGCTTATAAGCCACTCTCGAGCTCTCTCGGCTAGCGAGGTGGGACAGGCCTTTCGTGTCGGTTGGTGGCACCAACCGGGACAAATGACACCCTTTCGTGTCGGTTGGTGGCACAAACCACCCCCCAGCGAGTCCTCGCCGTCGTTGTCGCCCCCGATCCAATCCTTCCCATCGTCACCGCCGTCCCCGAGCCCGTCGTCGTCATCGCCCTTGAACACGTCGACATCGCCGCCCCGAGCCCGTCGTCGTCGCCGCCCCGAGCCCGTCGTCGTAGCCCCTGAGCCCGTCGTTGTCGCCCCCGAACCCGTCGCTGTCGCCCCGAGCCCGTCATCATCGTCGCCGCCCCGAGCCTGTCGTCCTCGCCGCCCCGAGCCCATCGGCCCCGGTGAGCTCCTCCGCTACCTAATTAAATTGGAATTTGCATATTTGTTTCTCTATTCCTGCAAATTTATTTCTCTATTCCTGCCCATTGCTACCTAATTAAATTGGAATTTGCAAACAAATCATCAGCGACATATATTAATTCCATATTTATTCTTTAAATAGTAGGGCTTTAAATAGTTGTAGAAATTGTTCTCGACGTCGATGATGCCCATCCGGCATCCTCGTCGTCGATTCGGTGGCGACCACCTGCTTGATAGGCACCAGCATGTGCGGGACTGGGCTCCGCCGGGCTGGAACTGGGAGGTGCTACCTTATGGGTCGTGCATCTTGGCGAGGAATCAGGCTCCCGTCGTCGACCCGGAGCTTCTTTGGTGGCGGTTGCGTGGGCCACTTTCGGTGCGGAGGCAGCCGGCCCCGGAGGAGGAGGTACTTCGTCGTGTGAGGGAGGAGGACGAGCACGTCCGTCGCTACTTGGTTGCACTGGACGCCAGGTTCTCCAATATCTGGCAGGTTCTTTAGGGATCTCACCCGAGCTATGATCCTGTTATGGTTCCTTCTCTATGGGTTTCCACCGCCCGTGCCTCAGTACAACGACAGCTCTTTGCGTGATCAGTTTGATGATGAACCGCGAGTGAAAGAGATTATACTAGAGATCTATTCGAGATTATATTCGATAAAATTCGAGATGTATTAAGTTGATTATTGGTTGTAACCGAAAGAAAACCTTTTTGCCTTTTGAGATCTATTGCATTATATATCATAACGTACATCTATGAACTATTCAACATTTGGAAATGAAATATAAAAAAGTTTGTGCATGTTTAAGACATAGAAGTTCGTGTAATTCGGTTATTCATACAAGGAGCTGAAATATTTGCAGAAACTATGGATCAAAGAGACTTGGAACAAGACCAGTTGTTGGGGGAGATAATCCTCGGCGGAGGTGATTTATTGTCGTATCTCAACGACACCGATGGTCTGGAAGGAGAGGATGACGGCTCGGTGATCGAACAATGGAGGAGGAAGGACATGATCATGATGGCTCTGGTGACCGAATGCCGAAGGAAGAAGGAGACCATGATGACAGCTCCAGTGACCGAACAGAGGAGGGAGCTGTTGCAATGTCCGGCAAGGTATATATATTAATTAAGCCCGAAGGTATGTACATATATTAACTCTTCTTTCTTCTTTTATAGCCCTCCGGATCGAGCCAAACTTTGGTAAAGAGACGAGGCCCAAAGAGAAGGTTGCGCATGGATGAAAAGTTCACGGTCATAGCACTCGCGGACGATGGCCTACCGATTCTACCGAAGCGTACCAAGGATGCATTTTCTGCTCAGTGCGGAGCTATTGTGAGGGACAACATCCCGATCAGCATCAAGCAATGGAATAAGCCTAAGGGCGACGACGTCCCTGAAGGTGATTATGTCACCGATAGGCAGAAAGATGATCTTTGGACCGCGCTGAAGGCAAATTTCACCCTACCGCCAGAGGAGGATCCGAATAAGCCAGTTATAGAGTAACTGGTCAAGGTGTGTGCTCTTAAGAAGGTGACACATCTATTCAGGAGGTGGAAGAATGATTTCAAATCAATGTTTGTCGACAAAGGGAAGACTCCAGAATTAATCGGCCAATTTGAGAATATAAGAGATCACTGGCCCGCATTTGTGGCCTACACGACATCACACAAGAGTAAGAAAATATCAGAGACAAACAAGAACAATGCCGCAAAGAAGCAATATCACCATCACACGGGATCAGGTGGCTACCTCAAAGCCCGGACGTTCTCGGACAAAGCTGAGAATGACCTGATTGCTAAAGGGGTTGAATCACAGACATTGAACTGGCCAGACTGTTCAAGGGCTTGGTTCTTCAGGGTTGGGGGAACTTTGGACCCTGAAACAGGGAAGTGTTGTTGGACGAATGAGAAACTTGCAATACCCATCAACAAGCTTTAGAAGTATATCACCGCAGCGCAGGAAGGGACGTCCATTCCCGACAAAGAGAAGAACGAGATGACTAAGGCCCTAGGGAATGCTGAGCACCCTGGACGAACACGCTGCACACCAGGCTCCGTTCTGTGGAAGTTTGGGTTTCCCGACGCACGTAGTTACAAAAGCCCGGGAGAGAAAGAGGAAATTTGAGCTGAGCGACATGTAGAGGATCCAAGCAAGACTACAAAAGCTTGAGGAACTTGAGAGCGAGCGAGCTGTCGGCCAACCATCTCAGTGGCACGAAGCTACCCCAGAAGGTACCCCGCCATCTCAGCAGAGAAGCAGCGTGGCTTCCACGGAGCCCGTTCAGCATGACTTCACGGCTCCTAGATTCCCCGTGGATACTATCACGGAGGCTCAACATTGCGAGCTTATGATGAAATGTCGGAACCTCACTTTCAAGGTGGTTGTCGGCTCTGTTGCACCTCCTCAACCCAATGGAACTTTTCACTGCCTTCCGATTCCACATGGCTATGCTGTTGTGATGGTGGATCAAGTAATGTAGGGATTTGAGGAGCTCGAGCTTGACCACCCTATAGGTGAAGGGGAGAATCAGCTGGTTCGTGCTCTGAGGAGTACCTGTCTATGGCAGAAGGAGTTCATCAAGCTTCCAAACTGGACGCCTCCGCCTCCTCCTCCTCCTCTGAAGAGTCAGGGCACTCTGCCTCCTCCCCCCTCCTCCCCCTCCTCCTCCGGCGAGTGATCAGGGCACTCCGCCTCCTTCTCCGGCTCCTCTGATACGTGAGGGCACTTTGCTTCCTCCTTCGCCTACTCCGGCGCTTCAGAGCAGTCCGCCTCCTCCATCGCCTCGTCGGCAACATCGGAAGACAAATGCCTCCGCTTCGGCTCCTCCGGCGCGCCAGAGTAGTCCGCCTCCTTCTCTCAAGCGGAAGAGAGACGCCTCCTTCTCTCCGACGGCTAGCAGTACAAGCAGAGGCGGGAGGCAATTCAGAAACGGTCCATCTCTCAAGCCTCTTGAAAAGTTACCATATGAGAGGACCAAGCAGGAAAACGAGGACATATGTCGTGCCGAATTGAGGGCCCATTTTGCAAAGAAAACTCCAACTCAAAAGGAGAAGCTAGATCCGGTGAAAGTGGAGCGCACTATCAATCAACTGAAGCGACCACCACCACCTCCGCCGGATTCCAACTATGACCGCATTCTTAAAAAGACATATGCACAAGCGTGGTCGTCAGGAACTACTTCGAGTGATGCAAGGTACTTAGCAGAACGAAGAAGTGGGAAAACAATTCTCCAGCTCGGCCAACAGGAGAAGCAATCGTGGCCCCCGCTCAAGGTGTCTAGCGATATCGTCGTTGCTAATCATCCGGGGACGGTGCCCGGTACCAATCCTGATGATTACTTGGGGGATGATGTAATTTTTGAAATGGCTGAGGTAAGAAAAGAACAATATAAATACATGCATAGGAAGCCTCTCATCAAACCTGGTCATCCTCCTCTAACAACGATGATGCACAAATTGCATGAGTGGTACATGAAAACCTGTATGGAGTCTGGGAAAGACGATATGTATGTGTCAGTGAAACCAGAGCACGAATTCATTGGACTTCCCGTGATTCCTATTCAATTGAGGAGTTATTTCAGTTATACAATCAACTGGCCCTCGACAAACAACTCATGATGTCCTACTGTCTGTAAGTATTACTTCTATAGTTAAGTATCTAGCTCAGCTCGTTCATTGCATGTATATATAATTATCCTCACTATGTACATTATGCAGATTGAAGATCGTCGAATTAAAAAAAAAAAGCTAGAATCTTCGACGTTGGGTTCATTAGGCCAGATGTCGTAAATAAACTAACGTACGAAACTCAATCAAAGAGACCGACGAGAACTTTCTAAACTCGTTCCTTATACATCAAAACAAAAGGGAAATAATCTTTCCTTACAACTTCAAGTGAGTGTTGTTGTCTTCTTTGTATACTCGGTTTCGCTTACTCGAGGTTAAGTAATGTAATTGATGAGTTATATATGCGTGCGCAGATAACACTTTATTCTACTATCCGTTGACGTTGGTAGTGCATTAGTAACTGTCTTAGACTCGAGACGTAAAGCCGAAGAGGATTATGTGTACATGACTGCAATGCTCAAGAAGTAAGTTCAGTCAATACCGGGACCATATCGGCATGCAACTTCCGTTAATTTCCTGATATCAAGTAATCATTTTCTTTGCGTGGAAGGGTTTGGAAGAAGTTCGCCAATAAGGTTCCCGGTCTAAACAAAGAGTTGTGATTTACGCACCCCAAAGTAATTAGTAATAGCTTGTTCCGCGCATCTCTAATTGATTCAAATTTTCATCAATATATCATTACCATGCTTGCTTATCAGTTTGATTGCACTCTATTCTCGTAAAGTGCATGTACCAGAAAGAAGGGACTCTTTTATGTGGATACTACATATGCGAGTTTATTCGTCACTCGACCTTTGAGCGGGGCTGCTCTAAAGAACTATTTGAAGTACGTAAATAATATTCACAATTTATTTTATATATTACCATCAATTGCATTGAGTTTTATTCATATATATGCATGTATTGACCCCCTTCTTTAAATTAGATCTGGAAGATGAGGGATGAACTCCTACCATATGATCGCATACGAGCGATTCAAGAGGAATTGGCGGGATTCTTTCTTGACCACGTCATACCTAAACACGCAGAATACCATATGGATTTGTGATTAGATCTTAATTAGATGATGTTACGTATTGTAAAAGATGTTATGTTGTATATATGTAGTAGCATCAGATATATTTACAAAAACTTGTTGTTCGACCAAGCACGCAGTAACCGTCTAAATTAATCCTCCAAAAACCCCTAAATTAACCCTCCAAACCCCCCACCCATAAAAAAACCCAGCTCCACCATATGCTGACGCGTGGATGCCATTTGGTCTCGGTTGGTGTGACCAACCGGAACTAAAGTTCCGCCTGCATGGGCTCCCCGCAGCGGCCACGTGGAGACACTTATGTCCCGGTTGGTAAGCGAACCGGGACTAAAGGTTTTGGGCTTTAGTCCCTACCCTTTAGTCTCGGTTCCAAAACCGGGGCTAATGGGCCTCTGGAACCGGGACACATGGGCCATTTTCTACTAGTTTACATCCTAGATAAAAACATCCATGTCACGTTGGTCGGCATAATTTTCATAAACACTAAATGAAACAAATAGTTATAAAAGAAAATATACCACGTCCAAATCATAGGCCGGACGAGGGCCGACGTGGGCCGATACCAAAACCATCGCACTATATAATAACAAAAATAATAAAAGTAAGTAATTTATACAAGTATCTATCAAAATCATACAAGTAAGATTTTTTTTTCTTTTAAAAAGAAGATAAGAACAAGAGGCTCATCACGGTGGTGCCGGCGACGAGATCGGTGCGAGCGATCGACGACGATGAGGACGGGGACCCTACACATGTGCAGACTCTAAGAAGTTAAGTTGAGCTTAAATTTTTGCATCTAAATCAAAAGAACTCCCACATACACTCCTACCCTAAAACCCACAAACCACTCTACTTCTAGAGCATTTGAAATGAGCTAAACTAGTAGTGAGAGATGAAAGGATGAAGTAGCTAACCTTTTAGAACACTTGTGTAGTTGGTGCACCGCCAAACCTATACAAATCTTGAGGAACATGGAGCTTGGAGGTCGAGTTGGAGAGGAGAAAACTTAAGTGTGGCTTGGGCATTTCATTGAACACCTCATGTGCATGCATAGAAGGGTGGCAACAAGAGCATGGTATGCACAACTCGGCCAAAAAATAGAGGAGAGGGTGGGCATTGCGAGGGTATATATAGGCATCTCGTTGGTCCCGGTCGGTGGCCAGAACCGGGACAAAAGACTGACCTTTAGTCCCGGTTCCAGCCACCATCCCGGACTAAAGGTGCTACGCCAGGAGCAAGGACCATTGGTCCCGATTGGTGTGTGGAACCGGGACCAAAGGGGTCAGACGAACCGGGACCCTGGCCCGGCCGGTGTCGTGGCCTCACGAACCGGGACTAAAGCACCCATTGGTCCCGGTTCGTAATAGAACCGGGACTAAAGCCCTTTTCTCGGTTGGACCAAAGCCTTGTTTTCTACTAGTATGCAATGGTGAGTATGAATTTAAATTTTATTGGTGATATTGCAAGAGTACAAAGATTGTGAGAAAAAACACGTGTCAAAATTTTGAAAAATGTTATTATCTTAGATTTTCCATTTCAATTATATAGAAAATTAATGGCAGAAGTTTGTCCCTATTGACGGTGCACATGATGGCAAATGTATAAAAAAAGGTGTTCAGGCCAAATCTAGGAAACTTAATAGAAAAAATAGAGACATGGCTATTGTTGTGGTGTATTGCATACCAAATTTTGAATTTTCTTGTTTTGGTACATGAAGGCAAGAAAAATCCAAACTTTTTGTTGCTATTCGCATCGCAAATTCTGTGTGATGTTCACGTTCACTTGCCATGGGGTAATGTTTTTAAATTTATGAACTTTGGCATCACCTACGAAATAACAATTGTATACATTTGCGATGTAACAATAAGTAGAATGTTTTCGTAAAATTTGCGGTGATTCAGAAAAATATATCTATAACTGTCATGTTTTATTACAAAAAGTTCTTCAAATTATCCATGTGAGATTTGCATAATTTGAAAAATATATTAATTATTTGTGATGGTAAATGATTTATCATGAGCTAACATGAGTATTTGCCACGGTGTCTTTTTCCCTTGGAAAAATGTGAGCAAAAAATTCTAGGGGACAAAATATTGTTTTGCTAATAGTCATGAATTTATCAACTCTACTTGAAAGTACAAATCTACATTCAGAAAATATTCGAGATCCATAAACATGCATGTAGACATCTAAGGGAGAATCCAAGATTAGCTAAGTTAGATTTCTACATACATGCTAATTAGTAGGGTTTAAATATTGTTATAGACATCTAAATGGTACAAATCAACAAATATCTCGGAATCTAACTTAGCTAATAACTAATTAATATTATACTAACAATTATAGCCATTTAAGCTCTCGCTTTATCAACATTCCATGTATTTATTGAATGGGCCAAAATGCCCCTAAACAACCACCCATCTTGTGTTGTACAAGAGTCCATTCTATATACAAAATGTAATGAGACTATACTGATATCGTAGGTATTGATATACTTTTATATAAATCAGTGGAAGAAAAACAACCACGAAAAACCGATAGCAATTACTAGTACAAAGAACCGCATATCACCCGAACAAGCAATTACTAGTAAAAGAACACATATCACCCGAACAAGGCTGACCCATGACACATGCGTCGTATGTGCTATGTCCTCAAAATCAGAATATCCAATATTGTAGAGCATCCAAACATGTGTGAATGCATGACCTTGTCTAGAATGAGTCCTCCTCTTTAGCGTGTGTAGAAACAAGGAAGCCAAACGGTGCTCAGGGAAAGGGTTTGTAGGCTGGAAGACAAATCAAAGCTTCATAAGCCGGTGAACGAGGATGCTCTGAAATCCCTAAAAAAAGGATGGTGTAACTTATTTTCAGTTTGACCGCAACCACTTACACGTTGGTAGTTGACCTCTGTGTAAAACAAAGTTCATAAATTTTAAAAGTTCACAAATAAAAAGTTTCAAAATAAAAAAAGATCATGAATTTAAAAAAGTTTCAACTTCAATTTTTTCAAAAAATATCATAAATTTGATGAACAAAAAGAAAAATAAGTAAAAAACAGATGGAAAAAAGATAAAGGATAAACCAAGCAAAACCACGCCAGAAAGCGAGAAACAAAAAAGTAAAACACATGAGTACGTAGATGGGCTGGAACACTATTTCCAAAAGGGCAATGGGTGTGTGCTGCGACGGTTTAGCCTTTAACGGGCACTCCTGGTAAGGTTGTCAGAATAATGATTTTAAATCGAGTCAAAACTCTGATGGAGTGTTTCAAATTATAAAATGTTAACTATCTGGATCGTAAAAACGTTATTTATGTGACATAAAATCTTAGAATCATAGGGGTCTGTTTAGATCGTAAAGTCATAAAATCAGGCAACAAAATAACGATTCTGACAAACATATCGGCAGACACTGAATAACATCCACAATTGTTATAAGACGCTTCGTGCTAGGTATAGCATAGCTTTGCCCACACGGACCCCAATTACACCCACCCCGGGAAGCCTGGGCGGCAGGTTTTTATTATTTGCTAGATAGATAGCCGTTTATTTCGCGTGGTTTTCATTGTTTTTCTGATTTCCATTTCATTTTTCCTTTTTGTGTTGTTTTCATTTCTTTCATAGTCTTTTGTTTTCCTATTATTCGTTTTATTGAAAAATGTTTCTTCCATATTTTATTTATTTCTTTTGCTTTCTTTTTGGTTTTTGTATCAATCCTTTTCTCTAACTCTTCGCTATAGTTTTGCCGTTCTTCTCTTTTTTATGATATACATTCCAAATAGGAAATATTTTTGTTTAACACATTTTTTGTATTTTTAGAACAAAATAGAAGTATGTTAACCCAAAAATTAGTATATTATTTGAAATGTATATATTTTAAAAGTTTAACACCTTGAAAACTAAAGTGTGAATTTTTTTCTCAAAAAGGTATGAGCACATTTTTGAATGTATCAAACATGTTTCCTCAAAATGTGTGCATTTATTATTTTTGTTAATATGAGAGAAGTTTATTATCTGTATGAATCCTTTTGAAAATGCGTGTAAATTTTCTTTCACTACATGAAACTTTTCCAAAAATGTTTTACTTTTCTTCCAAAAAATCATGAACTATTTAAAATTTGTGAATATATTTGAGATCTACCTCTTCCTAAAATAAGCAAGCGAAGGAAGTGTGTTGTGTGTGAGCGCCAGTTTCCCGAACTGGTGCCGCAAGCGCCGATTAGGAGGACTCATCAGTATCAGCCATGGAAAAAATGTATTCTACGCCCCATGGTTTAGAGTTTAGGATATCCTCAAATCTCATATGACAACGCTACATATAGTGGTTTTCTTTCTCCTTTTTCCTCTTGTTTAGTTTCATTGTATATTTGTCCTTTTTTATTTCTGTTTAGGACATTTCCAGTTTCATTATTCTTTTTTGATTGTTTGGTTTTCCTTTTTTCACTTTTCAATACAGATTTTTTTAATTTCACGATATATTCGATATTTTCTAAAATTTCTAAAAAGATGTATATTATGAGTTTTTACAGTGACTAAATGCTAATAGAAATGAAAGACCATATGAATACAGGTTTAAAATAGATTTATTTTCTTAATATACAAATATTTTATTTCCAAAACATGTACAGAGGGAGCGATGGGGGAGAAAAATAAATATATATGTAGGCAGATTTTTTGACATTTTTATGTGTAAAAAACACCGGGCATAGAAAATGTGCACCAACTAATGTGTTTATTCGTCGAGCGAACCTAGCCGTCCCATATATGGAGACAATGCGAATTGTTCACTCCTTGTTTTCATATGTAAGAGCATGTACAGTACATAGCCTGAGGGTGATGCCCCGTATGCCATGTAGGAACGGATCTTAGAAAAAAATAGGTTCGGATAATGAAGCGAGATTCTATGCAAGAGGCGGATGCTTGAGGGGAAAAGGTATGATACGACATAAAAAGCTAAAAAAAATTAGAGTGTAAAGTAGAGATGCATGTGTATTAGAATCTTTATTTTTTATTTTTTGATGAAGCACCTCGATGGTAGCTTGCATTGCAGAGAAAAAGTCAATATAAGTGTCTCAAGCTATTTTTTATCATGGAGCATCTGTACCCATATGCCATCATTGTACATGCCCTAAGTGCCTACTATATTTCCTTAGAAAAGAAAATTAGTATCTTACTCGACTCTCACTAAATCCCAACTTCTATACAACACATATGGCCAGAACCACCTCCAGTCACAAGTCTGCCCCGCATCGCTCCCCAACGACGACTGGGCGCTAACTCTAGCCGCCCACAAACTCCACCCCCTCCCCACCGCCGGCAAACAACTCCGGGCAAAGCCCGCGTGGCTTCAGTGATGACGGGCCTCTTAGTTTCGGCCTCTCGTGCTGCTTGGGCGGTGCAGAGCCTCGTTTGCAAGGGATGTTGTGGAGGGCACATAGAGCTCGTAAAGGTGCACGGCGCCGGGCACGCCTTACACGCGTGGCTCATGGGGGCACAAGGATGGGCGCGACGAGTTGGCGCCGACGGAGGCGACGGACGCACATGGGCTCGCGGGAGCGCTCATCTGCATGGGAGCGCAACGGGCGAAGGCTTGCGACATGGCGTGGCGGCTAGATTCGGGGAGGTCCGTACACATGGTGCTCACGTGCCGCTCCTGCATGGAACTATGGCGTGCCAATCGCGGGAGGCGTGCATGGAGCTTCGAGAAACGTGGATCTAGCGCGTAGGAGGCGTGCTCGGGGGAGGGGGGCTCCACACAACGCAAATCTGGCGCAGGGCGGTGTGTGGTGACGGCGGTCAGGGCGACGACGGTCGTTGTGGGCGGGTGTGGCACGGCGGCTTGGCTGCTTGCCAACTCGACCGTGCCTGGTGAGATAGTCCAGGACTCGGGGGTCCTCGGGCCGTCTGCCTATCATCATGGGCCGGACTCCCAGGCCTGTTAGACCGTCAGTAGAAGTATCGGACTCAAGATGGACTCTTCCAAAGACTTGGCGTAAAATCCAAGGCGATGTAGTAATCGACATATTCCTTCTCTATTGTAACCGACCTTGTGTAACCCTAGCACCTTGTCATCTATATAAGCTAGTGGGCCATAGTTCGTAGGCCACATTAAGCTAACCGCGATTAGGGTGTAGACCACAACATCCGATCTCGAAGTAGATCAACTCTCCACTCTGTACTACTCCATCAATACCAACAAGAGGACGACGTAGGGTTTTACCTCCATCAAGAGGGCCCAAACCTAGGTAAAACACAGTCTTCTTCGTCTCTTTTTTCCCATCAACCCTAGACTCACAGTTCGGACCCCCTACTCAAGATTAGCCGGTTTTGACACCGACAATGGTGCTTTCGTTGGGAGCTCCGCCGTGAGATCGCGAAAAGGATTGATGGATCTCTTGGTCACCTATGATAGCGCCAAGGTCGGAGATACTTTTGTCTCCGACCAATCCCCTGCCTTCGGCAGTACCACCCCGCACATCAAGGCGGTTCATCACCTGATTGACAGGCTCACCCGAGTCAGGAATATAAGTTCGGCGAGTTGGAATTCGCTGCCAACACCTGGGGTGACCTGATCCTGTCCGAGGACTCGGCTTTGGCCGAGGAGCTTGAAATCTACGAAGCCTTCACTTCGGGTCCTCTTCCCGACTTCGAGTCCAGAATAGATTCTAACCTTGATTCGACCTCGGCCCAATATCTGACCATGGTGTTTAGAGGACCGAGGGTAATCCAACCCGAACACACTTCCTAGGCTAAAGCTCCGGAGTGCAGCTCTGCCAGGTGTGGCAAATCTCTCATGGTCAAATGAGACGATGACCCAAGTCCAAACCGCTGACGGTTCGGATGGGTTGACCCTAGTCCAGGACCCTTCCGACCATGAAACTAGGTGCACAGAACTGTATTCCCCAGCCACCACCCACTTCATCACCGCTATTGAAGATCTACCGATATGTTAGACTTCTCTTTCGAAGAAGCCGAAGATATGGACACGACTATTCAATCACCCAGTCCTCCTGTAATGGGACAATGGACAACCACCTCCACATATGACGTCTACATGATGGACAGCCCTAGCGACAAGGGCGCCACGGGGAAAAGCGACGATGACACCCCGGCAAAAAAAACAGTGCCGACGAGCCCGTTAAGAGCACGCCGTCGCTAGCGCAAAAAAAACCTAAAGCTCGTAAGGGCAAGGAAAGCAACGCGGGCACTAGGGATAATTTAAGCCCCGAGGATACGGAAAAATCCTGCCGAATTTCCGAAACCTACAAACCCCGAATACGGCGCCAACCTACCAGGTTACATGGATACGGACAAGCCTGACGATCTCAGTGATTCCAAAGACAACAAGTATGTCCCTCCAATCGAGAGGAGAGCTAGGTAGCCGAGGATTTCATCGTCCCCGAAGACCCACTGGACCAGGAAGTATTCACGCAGCAGCTCATAGCTGCTGCTCCAAGTCTTAAGCTAAAGCAGAGACAACTCAAAGCCGAACAAGACTCCATCAATCAAAGATGGACAAAGGTCTTGGCCGCGAAAGAGGGGTGCATACAGGAGCAGCAGGGGAAAACCAAAAGTTACCCGCATCAGCGCTTGTTGTCAGAATTTGAAGACGAGGCCTTGGAGCCCACACCACCCACGTCCGCACAAGACGATCAACCATACCGTCCTCCTCGAGGAAGGGATACGAGAAAGGTAACGGTTCAATCCGGAGACACATATGATGCACGGCAGAACATTAAGTCTAAAGTAGGACAAACCAGATACATTTACGGATCCATAAGTCGCACTCCGATGAGGCAAGACAGATACCAAGCTTGGCCCAATCAGAATGATGGAGTTCATGATAAGTAGCATGGTAGGACCTCGTCTGATATCCAGCACGAAACAACTCGGGTAAGGGGAGCCGCTCATCCAATGTGCTTTACATACGAGGTGATGTGGCATCAGTTCCCCGGAGGGTTTAAACAGGTAAATATCGTGCAGTGCAACGGGATGAAAAACATTTGCTCCCTAAGGTGGTTTTGGTAATTAATAACAACTTATGTTTCATTGAATTAATGATTCTATCCAATAATATTTCAAAAAAGTTCAAAGATGCATTGGCTAAAGGATTGTGAAGAGAAGCCCCTTGATGCAAGGAAAGGAATAGAATGGGCCAAGATTCAATAAAGAGGACTCTACATTTTATATTTGTGAGAAATAACTTGTGAGTCCATAGGAAAGCCAATACTATTAAAAGGGGGTGAGGTATCTACGATGAATTGGTTGCTCAAGTTATTAGAGATAGCCACCAAGAATCTTCAGTCATTCTCCCACAAAATTCTCTGTCCAAAGCCTAAATATCAAAATCGGTGCCACTAACATTTCCACACGGCCTACCGATTTTTCCACACACACATCCTATGCCAAAACCTAGAACCTCAGTACCACCATATTTCACTTTGATGCCACCGAAAATCAGTGACCATGCCAATTTCAAGAATTGGAATATTTGAGTTTTGAAATTGGTCTCACCGATATTTGAAAACTTCCCCAGGTCACCATATCGGTACCACCGAGATTCCTATATTGATCTCATCGAGAATTCAAAAGTTGCCACATTTAGTGGAATTGGTACCACCGAGATTCATGTCGGTGTGACCGATTTGGGCAACAATGTTGTAACGGTTGGATTTTTGGAGATGCCTATATGTACCTCTCCACCACCTCTCATTCGCATAGGAAGCACTCAGAACACACACACACACTTGCCATATTCATTTTTCTGAGAGAGAGCCACCTACTCATGTGTTGAGATCAAGACACTCCAACCATCCACTAGAAACTTGATCTCTAGCCTCCCAAGTTGCTTTCCACCTAATCAATCTCTTCTAC